>NW_025813487.1:4718840-4727401 GCF_021976095.1 Xenia sp. Carnegie-2017 | reverse complement strand
TAAATGAATTTTCACCCTAATGATAAAAAAACGCATAGACTGATTGAACATTTCCATTAAGTCTAACTTAAAAGTTGAGATCTTTATTTTATTGAGAGATTAAAGCTAAAAGGTACTTTAAAAAGAGCAAGGGGGGCGGAAGATTGATAATTATGGGCTTATATTCATATGTTACCTATTGCATTAGTTACTATATTGAAATCAATTTTGATTAGAGATAACAGAAATATGAATACATAAATTTAGCCGCCCCAATCATCAATCTACGTCGCCCTCTTAGCGCTATTAGTTATGACTTTTTTAATGGTTTTACAACATCTTTGTCAGCGCACAGCACACATGCAGAAAGATAGTCATATCGCACTTAATAAGAATGAAAAATCTTCCATAAATTACCTGTCGTGTAGCTCTTAGCTGGTGTCAACAAATTCACAAGTTCTAGTAAAAAATGAAATGACAAATGCCAGCAGACATCAACTGGTTCTCACATTACGCAGAACAAATTTATGAAAAAAGTGACTATTGAGTTTGTACTCAATTGTACTCACGTAACCCCGTACAAATTTAGTCCAATGTCGAATATCGTGAATGCTCCATTGTCAAAAACAATGGATGAAATCTGTCAAACATCAATCCCATATCTTTTCGAGCTTTATAAATTAAATCTTCTTACTAAACCGACTGAAATAGCAGGAATCGTACGTTGTATGGGTAATTTCGACAAGTTGCATAGATTGGATTCCTCAAATGTAATTACTAAAAGAATCTTCAAGTATTTCTTGCATGTGAACAGAGATTAGACACGTTGTACTTGTGCTACAAGTAGGAAGTTTTATCTTGTTATTATCTTAATCTGTTGGAGTTATGGCTAGAGGCAAGACGTCAAATGTACTTTTGACTTGACGCTTGAAAAATTTAGATAGTGTTCACTTTGATGAAGCACGTATAAAAGTATTTAGCTATTTATGAATATTTGCTGTTTCCTGTTGTCAGACAACACAAGCAAATAAATGCAGGAAACCCAACAATCCGCTTCATATAACGTGAAGAAGCCCCGAAGTTTGTTGATCCAATCAATGTAATCGCTAATAAATAAATTTCGTTCATATTATAACACATTTCGGTTAAAGTAGTGAACTGTAATATACATTGTAATACCTTGATATTACTTACATTAAGTCAAACACATCAAACTACAACTTATGAGAGTCTTTTCTTGCGTGAAGAAAGAGAATAGAAAAAACATGTGTATAATGCTTGCATTTTACATGCTAAGTAACAGCTAAAAGTGACGCAAGTATTATGTTACAGTTAAACCCTTGTTAGCTTTCTGAGAGCTTGTAGTATTTTCAAATTTAAGCTACAAAGAACAGTGTTACTGTACTTGTCAGCTTAACTTGGAAACATGTTTGCCAACGTTGCATGTTTTGTTCAGCTTTCTGTTATGTAACGTGGTCTAAAGAAATAAAATTTTTCTGACAGATATGGATAGCAGAGTGTAAAGTTAATACTTGTGTTGTTCTCTTTAAGAGTATCTTAAACTGCTCACATCAACATATTTTTTGGCTGTCTATTTTGAGTTTTCGAGACTGCTGAAGGTGACTAGTTTGCGTTATCCTTCTCTATAAATGAATGAGATAAAACATTAACAGACATATTTTTTCGTTAAGTAAAAAGAACTTTAATTTATCTTTGATAAAGCTGTTTAAATAACTTAGCTAATTAGTTTTTCCTGCTTTTGATAAGAAACCAGACAAACTAAATTAGCTACTACGTGCTTGATGGCTTATCTAGGTCGTATTTTTCAGCTCTGTTTTGACTGCACTAAAGTTCAATCAGCATAAAAATTATGAAATCTTTCTTCTTTTTGCTTTACAATGACAAATAATAATAAGAATAGTAAGAAAGAAAACAAAAGTAGAGATTCCAACAATATAAACAATTGCAAAAGTGACATGGGCAGGCGATGAATCTACAAGAAGATCATCAAATATATGTTTAAACTTCAATGTAGAAATATTTTAACTTGAAGTGTTTTGAAAGAAAAGAAAATTTACCTTTTGAGGAAATGGTTTCTCTACATGAAGACCTTCTCTTCTTTTTTGATTTAACAGTCTGTGTTGGTAAAGCTTTTGGAATAAATTATAAAATGTCAATAGTAATTATTCCATCATGCATAGCTAATTACATATATATATAACTACTATATGATTTCGACTTGTAGAATAAAGCTTGTGTAGGCGATGTTGCTGCACGCCACTTACGTGACGTTGCTATTGCTAAAATCAAATGAAAATTTCGATACAGCTAAATTAGATAAATCAATTTGATAGAAAACTCAGCAATCATAATATAAAATTGAAAAGTATGTAGCTTAACATCAAATGTGCAAAAAAACTGTGTAAAGCTCAGTGATATCTGAATCCGTTTTATTCCCACTCAAAAACAGTTCAATCACAAAAGCCCTTATATGTACTTCAAAATCTATTACTGCGTGAGTTCTTCAAAACATATTACGCTATTTCTCAAGCTAAAACTTCAAGAAAATAACAGAAAATAGAAAAGAGTTACGTTTATAATGATTAGTGCAAACATAATGATTAGTGCAAACATATTACTATACGTCCGGCCACCCTTACTATCAGTCGAGACCATTCCAGACTGTCCACTGATCTGGCTATTGACCAATAAAATAAGCGTTTTTGACGTTTATAGACTCCTTTATCCGTCGAACCAGTCAAGCCACCCCGCTTATCAGTCGGTTATTCCAGGTCAATTAAAATTCAACTGATCTGGTTACCAACGATATCTTCATTGGATTAGTAATCAGTGTTCAATAATAAATAATGCGGGATTTTTATCACGAAGTAAATGCGATAAGAAAATAAGAATAATTAATGAATTTTTAATTAATATGAATAGGTAATTTTTGAATTTCAAACGTCAGTCGCGCGACGGATTTGACATACTCTAGATCCGACCCTGAATTCCATGTATAAGCAAATCTGAAAACATACAACAAACAATGATGCAGTGGCACCATAAGTCTACAATAAAGTAACTCATGTTTTAACTTTACCCTTCAGATATTTTCCTCCAGTCACTTGGTTGCGAAGGAGCCTTCATGTATGTGGGGACCAGAACTCTCCAAAGTGCATTACACGTATCGTAAACAAACTCACGAACTGTGCTAGCGCCACGACGATAAGCAAATGCTATAGACTGTGGGCTATCACCTGTAGCCAATCTTCTTAATGTGATTGCTAGTCTTTCAGCATGTCCAACTGCTTGCCTCATTTGAGTATCTTGCCTACGAAGCCTACGAAGAGATGGACCAACCAAAGCCAGCAGCTCATCAAATATTTGAGGGCTCATGCGAAAATACAGATTAAACGGCTCCTCATCGGTTCTTAGTTCTTGAACCAAGTGCAGAAAATCTCCTTGTACTCTCATTTGCCTGTTTATTGACGAGCCCATCATCTTTTCATTTTATTATTTTTTCCCGTTTTTCAACCTCTTCCAGCTCGTACAATATGCAAACAGATGCTAGTAACTTAGCCTGATGACTAGACGCCATGTTGATAGTCGCAACGTGGTCGCCATGCTCGTTTTTGCATGTGTGTGTTTCTGACGTTCAAGCGACAAACGCGTGCGCATCAATTCGCTTTAGTCCCGCGACCAAAGCGACTGCACAGTGTGTTTCAGTGTGTTGTAGAATTATGTTAGCGAGTATGGGGCCTAAGGAGTAGTACATTGAAACCCCCATCGGTTTGTTTAAAAATTTCATTGTCGAAAGAAAAAGCGCTTTTAATGCAGCAGTCAATAATAAGTTTTTTAAGAGTTCTTTTCTCAAGTTTAGTTAAAATTTGATTTTCTCAAAAATTTCTTTCCAAAAATATTTTTATTGCTCTGTTCAAAGGCACGTTGGTAAATAAAGATTCGACGTTAAACGAAACGAATTGATAGCCTTCAATAAATTTTTAGGAATAATGTGGATAGAGTTTACGTCAACAAACGAATCGTAAGAGTAAATTCATTAGAAGCGAGAGGATTGAGTAGTGTTGAGAGAATATTTCCTGGGTTATAGTGTGGTATGTTAGTACCACCCAATTCACACTTCCACACTTCCGTTGGAATGATGTAACATTCATATCAGTAGAGCGTCGGTTCTCTTGTAAATATAGTCTTGACGATGAACCTGTAACAAATTCAAAGTATAACTATTCAAATAAAAAATTGTCTTCTTTCCTTCCCAAATATTGAGTTAAAAATGAACTTTTTGTTCGGAGTAAGCTTTATTGTTTTTATTTTATCGTTACTTTGCGTGCGTTTTGGTTTATAACGTGTTTTTGGTTCATATGCGCGTTTTTGTTTACATCATTACTTTGCGAACAGCAACTGAATTCAATTACGTTACTACGTCGTTTAATGATCTGAAGCTAGCAAAAAAGTATTAAAAAGTCTATTTTATACCAATTGCTAAAGTTGGTCTAGTTGCATCGACTACACTAACAAAATCCGCTTTACTTACCTGTCTCGGTCCCGACCTTCACGGTCTCGACCATCACGATCCCGAACCTCACGATCCCTTTCTCGGCGACGATCATGTCTATCGCGATCTCTATCACGGCCACGGTCTCGTTCACGATCACGCCTTGAACGGTCACGATATTCACCACCACGATCACGTTCATTTCGCTCGCGATCCCTAAAAAAATAGTAAAATCCATTTTCAGGTCAATTTTAGGCGCTGTCTCATCCACCATGCAGGCATGAGTAGGCAGGGTCTTTCAATTCCAGAAGATTGCTTCAGAGTAAAAAGTGAAGTCTTGAGACATATGAAATGTTTATTGTCATTAAAATGAACTTCGCTTTATACCAACCCGAGCATTCGTGCAAATGTTTTTCATCACCAATAAAAATGCTAATAACAGAGCAAGAAATGTTAATAACAGAGCCCTCTATTACCAATACGATGAGCTACACCTTAATTTATTTTGCATTCGAATGGTAAATATCAAAGCCCAGAGAAGTGCTTTTAAAAGAGACCTCCTATACAAAGATAACACTGGTCAACAAAAAGAAACTTTTTAAAAGGTGTCTGATATTTTTTGACTGATTTACTATATTTTTGCTATGCTAAATCTAGAAATAACATTCATTTTGCTCTCGGAGGTCAAATTTTTTTGCAAATTTGAATTTAAAATTATGCGACTTTAGTTATATTTTTTTAAAACAATGTTTTCAAGATTTACATGTTTTCAAGATGTTTCAAAACAAAATGTCAGTTTTTATGATAAAATTGCAGTATTCCAAGAAAGAATCATGTACACTTCATGTACAGTACATGTAACTAAAAATGAAAACTTAATGTTTGCATTATTACGGTCTAAATGTTCGTTTTTTTTTATTGTTGTGAATGTTTTGGTGCTTGCACATCTCTTTTTAAATTCCAACAGTAGTCCATCATCACCATGTCCATCATCAACATGTCCATCATCAACTGCAGTCCATCATCAACATAATTCCATCATCACCATGTCCCACCTTTCTCTTAAGTCGTGGTGAAAGCGGTCTACTTGCTCATCGCTTAAAGAGCCAAGATTTTCGGGATCAATACCAGCTTTTAATTTTTCAGTTGACAAATTGGGGAAGGTTTTACAACGAAATAGAAAACACCGTCCATCTTTATCCAGAGTTTTAGTGAATTGCCTTATCAAACCGAACTTTATGTGCAGTGGAGAAAATAAAATGCGTCCCCTATCAACTAGAGGCTTGTTTATCACATTTTTTGCTCTACAACTTGCAAGCTCTTCACGTACTGGCCGTTCTTTTTTCACGTAATGATGAGTACGATCCCTACTATCCCAGAGGCATAAAAAGTATGGGTATTTGGTAAATCCAGACTGTTGACCAAGCAAGAAGTTGACCATTTTTAAGTCAACGCAAAACAGCCATTTATGTTGGTCATAAGAAATTTTTTCTAGGACGTACTTAATTGCTTCATGCTGTTCTTTTAATGTTGTCGAATGTGCCAATGGCACAGATGCAAATTGATTTCCATTGTGTAACAACACACATTTCAAGGACCTTTTGCTGCTGTCGATAAAATGTCGCCAGTCCTCTGATTTGTATTCAGGTACGCCGAGATGCTTCAGTAGCTCTAGTATGTCATTGCGATAGACTAATTCTTTTTCTTGAGCAAAATATCTTAAAAATTCCTGGTGCCTGGTACGGAAGAAACTTACCTTAACTTTACCATTTAGCATGTTCTTGTTCTTTAAACGAGATGCAAGAAGTTCGGCAGAGTCTTTTGGCAAATTTAAATCGCGAACAAGATCGTTTAGTTCGTTTTTGGAAAACACTTTTGGCTGCTCATCATTGTCATCGGGAAAGGATGCATCATCGGTAGTGGCATGTGAGCATCCTGGTTTAGTTTCTTCAATACTTGTATCTTCAAATACAAGTACGGGAATTTCTTCACTATAAGGAGTAGGGCGCATAGCTGACGGTAGATTGGGATACTCCAGTGTTGTGCGATTTTTTCTGTTAGTTCCCATGACATTGATAGCACAAAAGTAGCAATCGGTTGCATGACTCTCGCCAATCATGGGGATGCCAAAGTTCATGGACTTTTGCATGCCTTTGCTCCATTGACGGAGATGCTCTGTGCATCTTTTGCAAACCATGTGAGGTGCCCAACTTTTGTCTTGATCGCCGAGCTTCATGCCAAAATATGCATAGTAAACGCGCTTGATAAAGGTGGTGACAGTATTGCGATTTGGTGCAAGTGTGTATTTACCACAGAGCAAAAAATATCAGGCTTATTTTTATTATTTCTACTTTTTATTATTTTTTACTTACATTAATATGTTGGTGTGTTTTAACACGTTTTACAATTGAATTCCAGTATGGGCTAAATAAAGCCTTATTTTATCTTTAAATATCCCATAATAATCGCAAAACCTAAACTCCCTAATTGAAATTCAATCAAAAGTTGCTTATTCAAATGCTTTCTTCTTTTTATTGCTAGTGCTAAAAAATTTAAATTTGTTCAGATAATAGAACTTTAAAAGGTAAATGGTCAGTACTTCTGTTGTACCTTTCTCGGGTATTTAAAAGTTAAAAAATAGAAAATTAACGATAGCTTAAAATCTCGACCTGACCCAGCAAAAATAGTGTTATTTTTGGACTCAGCACATCAAAATTGTACAAAATCAGTTTACAAAACTGAGACACCAAATTTGCTGTTGACCAGTGTAATATAAGAAAGAGTATATAGGAAGCATAACGTTACGTCTTAACTCGCAAGGCACATTAAAACTTTATAAATGTAGTAATAGCCTTTAATAAAAGAAAACTAAAACTCGTCGGGAGTAATGAGATTACTGGGGAACTAAGTCAAGGCAGGATTATGCATATTTATGTTTTTGTCTCCAGTTTATGAATTTTTGAAATAGTTTGTCATATTAGAATATGGATGTTGACTATCGACTTAGTTCTATATGATTAGTCCAGCTTTTATTTTGCTTTAACACGCGGTAAAACAGGGACTGCGCAGCAAAATCAAATCTGGAGAGCCTGTTTTCCACTAGGCACGTGCAGTGAACTCCATATATATATATATATATGGAATGATAACTACAATACATTTTATAGATAAAAAGTTGAAGCCAAAGTCCTAGTCTCTTGCGCGGTTTGTACGTCAGTTCCAGTCCCTCAAAGTCGAATATTCACGCGGTTTGTACGTCAGTATCATTCCCCTGAGTGCCAAACATACACGGCCAATATAAATTTGAATACAAATTGCAAAAGCATAAACATATAAACAACATCACTACAAACAACACACTAGGCTAACTACTCGCAAAAGGCTATTTTTTACAGCTGAAACTTTACTACAGTGAGTTCGTTGTAACTTACAACTTGTAACGAGGAAAAGCCAACTGAAAATTACACTGTATACTAAAAAGACAATACAATAAGAAAATATGACGAGAAAATATTCAAGCATAAATTTTTCATTCGTCGGAAGGTAAATTTTCAAACGGTGTCAGACAGTGTTTGATCTTATTTCCGAAGAAAATCTATAACTCGCATTTTTGCTTTTTACAGAGCGATTGTATTTTTAGTCGATTTTGATAGTGCTTGAAATACTAAATGGTTGTCATCTCGATATCAAAAATGAATATCCTTATAGACTTTGCATGTCATTTTTTTGACTCTGAAGATGACTACCGCTAAGGTTGTCGAAACGTCAATCAACAACAACAAAAACAGTCCTTCTCAGGATTATACCAACCTGGACGATCTACATTTACAAACATGTAACGATACTCCCGGGTTCAAACCAAAGACTTTGATATGTTTTAAAGAAAAACCGCAGCGTAAGAGCAGATCGATCAAGTTCACCTCACCTTGTTTCTCGATTTATCACGAATCCCGTTGAGTCACCTGATTTTTTCAGGTCCTGAGGCGATTGCTTAAATTGTCCAGCAAAGTGCGAAGATCATATCTTCATTTAATAATACAACATAATTATAGTTGTTGTAGAGTTCATT
>NW_025813487.1:4541360-4718340 GCF_021976095.1 Xenia sp. Carnegie-2017 | reverse complement strand
TAACAGCTCAATACAACGAGGAAAAATGCACTTTAATTTTACACCATGGTTTTACAACTGATTTATGTGTAACAAGAATAGAACGTTTCAAAAAAAACAATAAAAAGATAACACTAGACCAAAACAAAGTGTAACCTCGCGCAATGTTGAGATAAAGAAAAAATCATAATAAGAATATTTAAGGACAAAATGCACGTTTCACTTTTAATATTACAAATGATAATTTATGGCGTTTCCCCGTTTTTGCAACAGATCATATCAGTAATGGATAACAATGCTTCCAGTCCCAGGAATGATAATTATGACCAGTATTAGCTGCTCTAAGGCAGGTTTCATGGTTGCACCCACTCATTGGCTGGATTCTGTTATCCATACAATTTCATAACAAGTCATTTAACAAGTTAGCAATCATCGATCTTATCATCAGTTGTTCAGATCATCGTATTGTCGCTGGCTAAAAGCCTTCAAAACGCGACTGTTAATACAGGAGAAGTGCTTGGATCAAGGTCTGCTGTTGCTGCAAAGTTTATATCGCAAAGCTATCTCACCCAAAATAACACGTCTTGATTTATGAGACGAAGCATACAAGGATTTCTAAAAATAATAGATTACATGGCATTTGGTTTCTTCCACAAAACATTTTATGTACGCTAAGGTTCCTTCATTATGTTTGTTGCGCACGACTTATTATTTTCTCCATACATATTCGTGGTGCTTAACGGAAGATTATATGTATATACCTCAGATTCAACTCTTTCATTTGACAAACATTCCCTAGTGTCTTTCACTGAAACTCTTTCTACAAAACGTGTTGAAAATTTGACTCAAAAATCTAAAAGCTTATGTCTTACAATGATTTGTTTAAAATGAGCACATGGACTCCTTTTACAGTACATACGTGACTTTCATTATACATACCTGAGTTTAGACTTTGTTCCATGTCTTTTACTTCCGCTTTCAACTTTGGAATAACGATATCTTTGTAATATCGCAAATAATTACTCATCTCTTGCTTAAGAATTAACTCCTCCTCAGTCTTTCTAAATGTTCGAACTCATTTTACAATTTCAGTCGAACAGAAATTTCTATAAAAGATGTTTTATAACATTACGTTTAAGTAACTTTAAGTTCTTACCAAGGCATGTTGGAATTTACAGAATATGTTTTGATTTTACCATTGAGTCCAGAAACATGCCATCAACCAGAGAACACTCGTCGAGTCTTGTTTTGACCATGCACAACAACTGTAATACGTTGAATATGCGCATTTTTTGTCAATGTTTTCTGATCACTAGACATCTTCTGTCTTATCTTTGTTCTTGCTTTTGAGTCTACAGGCAAAAACAGGTAAAATTATACTAAATGAAACAATCTATTTTGCCTTAAATTTAATGACTTCAGTATGGATTCTTGCTAACAATTGCACTCCTCTTATGTAGTAATATACGTGTATATGTAAAACATACTTAATTTTACAACGCTTGCTCCCTTTGTACTATGGCAAAGACAACATTTCTAGTTCATTCTTAAGACACTTCAAGGCACTTTCAAAAATCTTTCCTCTATCAAAGCAGTACATCGGCGGTTATATCACGACAAAGCTTGGCAGTCAGTGATTTAACTCTTTACGTTTATCCTCAACGGTGGAGTATCTTTGAATTATCTTTTTTGACAGGGCAGAAAGATAGTCTTCAGTCTCAACACACGAGATGTTTACATTTGATGTCAATAAAGAGGTATCGGTTAAAGAGGAGGTCAAAACGTACAATTCCTCTTCTTCGGCTAAATACGTGAAGAAGAGCTTTCCATTTCTACAGAAACAGAAAAAAATGATATACTGCACAGTCGTATTAAATTATGCCAGCAAGTAAAACCCGTTTACCTTTTGCAATACGTTGAACTTCACTCTTCCACTGCAAGAAATCAACGTGGTTCGGAGAGATTTACGCCAGAAACCATTTCATCAAGTTCTTTCCTTGTATTTTCTTGAGCTTCTATATACTAAAGAAAATAACTTATCAGGATGACGGCTGTTAGTAGCGTTATTTGGCCGCATGTACAAAATAGTTTTTGAGAAGCAACCTTTGCATATCTCTTGCAGAGGGAGCTGGACAGATCACATATTTTCCGTTTATTCCACGCAAGAGCATGTTCAGTTATGAGTTCTTCTCTTGCTAAAATTGTCAAAAAAGCACATACATAGCATGACACATCAATTGAAAACCATAAAAAATGTTCCAGTAACTTGAGACCAACGTGGACGATAGCTACGTTATATGGATAATCGTTCTATCCAACAAATAAAGTCTACAATATAATTAAACATATTTTATAAACTTATTTTAAGTAACACTTACACTCGGGTAACATGTACTTTGTAGTGTTGGCCAGTCTCGAAAGGTAACTATTAATCTGCTCAACTTCCTCTCCTGTGGAATATGCAGAACCTTTTTTGCCACCGTCCTCCCCACAATACCTTAAAATAAGACGAGTTTGGAAATTCTTGTTTATAAGAAATTCATTAATGTCTGAGTAGACAATACTGAGAGTGAGCATCGATATACGTATAAGTACACAGCCAGCATTCATTATAAAAAACAACACATGATACCAGTGTACCTGGCATGTCCAATTATGTGCTTTGGCATGCATCACAGATAAAGCAGGTTTTATTTCGTGAGCATTTGACTCATCCGACTTTGATGCCTTCACTGCCCACTTCCAATATTTACATATGATATCTTGCCAAATGTATTTAACATTGTTTGGAATCATTTTGTGAACATGGATGTAATTAGAGTAGCCATAAATCTCTCCGCGAAACATGTTTACAGCCCACTGAGCAATTGCATGCCGGCAACCTGCAATTTCCAGTCCTGTTTCGTCTAGACGACTCTTTCGTTTTCCTTTATTTCCAGCAGCTCGCCAATTACTTTCACCACATTTCCCGTCATCAGAAAAGTTCTGTAACACAAGATTCAAATTCGAACCATGATCGTGGAAAAACGAACATTTATATATTGATTCAGAAAAGGCTAAACTGTCGATTTTATTATTTATTACAATGAATACAATAGCCAAAATGCAAAACCAATAATAATGAATAAATATCATTATCAAAGGGTAAGTATTGAGTTATAATGAAAGAACTTTACTCATGTAGGTGTATTGTACTGAACTGTACAAAACATTTCAACATCAGTGCAAAGCATGACCTCCAAATTACCCGAACTTGGGGAGTGGAATAAACCTTTCTAATATGCTCTGAAACATGTTCATTCGAAGAAATAAAAGATCTCCATAGTAAGACTGACTTTGTTCTCTATAAAAGAGAAAACAAGAGTTTACATTATGAAAGGCTCCTTAGAATGTGTAAAATTACAGAGTTTGACATAATACCTTCCTGAATGTTTATATCGGTATAACTTCATGTTGCCATCTACATGACAGGAGTGTTGGTTGGATGAGCAACTAGGACAAAACATCCACTCTCCCTGGGCTTTTCCACCTCATAATTAAAATATTTCCATTCTCGAAAGGCTTTTGTGAACGTTCGTGGATTTATTGATCCAAACTAAAAATTGAAAGAAAGTAGAAATCACATAGAAAAAAATTGTAGACTTTTGCCACACATACATATACATTTTTTTATGAATTTGGATGTTTTTCATAACACTAGTGATAATGGTAATTGCTTTACACAAAAAAAACTATGTACAATGCTGAGAGTTTACACTTAGTAATGTGGCATACACACAAAGTATTTATGTACGCACCCTTCCTTTTGAAACACTTATGTCTTCCAATGATTTAATAAAACTGGACTCAGAACAACCTGGCATTCTCTTTTGCATTGTGTTCCACAGCAGAAGTAAATCCTGTGAAAATAACACATTTAAAGACTTTGGATTTGCTGGCCAGTAGCCATTACCAAGAATATCTGCAAGTCGGCATCAAGAATGCTGAACAAGAAACACACTTGAATGATGTACTGTTTATGTCAAAGCGACCTAACAATAGAAAAAGATTAATAAACATGATAACTAAAAAGACATTATGTACATAGGATGGCAGTTTACTGTATACATGTAACTATTACAGTATGTAAGAAGAATACTACAGTAAATTAATGAGTAAATTATATAGTAGTCCTTCACAACACTGATGAAGAAGGAAATCAAAAATGTTTAAAGATTAATGTCAACAGTTGTCGGTTCAATAAGATTACATTTTATTGGAGCAAACACAAAATTTTGCATGTTCAACATTGCAAGTATAAAATACTTTGTACATTACCTTGTGTTGTACAAATAGTCAGCATGTCCTTACTGGGCACGGAGTGAAAGGTTGATTTTCTAGAGCAGCCATGACAAAACTTTTGGACAGGATGCAAAGAAACATAGCAATCTAAGAAACAAATATAATAAATTTTCATCATTAGACTGGGAGATAAAACCTTTTTGTATAAATAATAGAATTATATCACCCCAAATTATATACCTATAAGTAGCTACATATGTAGGTTGATTTTGACATCAGTTAGCATAGTGCATATGACATTTAACATACTTTTACCATATTTACATGACATACCAACTTCAATTATTTGTCCATTTTTATCCAATGAATGTGATGGCTGAAGTGGTCTGAAATGATTACCCATCCACCCATGTCTATCATGGAATGGCTTTCTTTCATGAATTTTCCTATCACATTCAACACAGACTGGCCAGTTACTACCACACTGATGACACTTTATCAAGCCTGGAGATTCCCCACAATTGAAGCATGGTGTGCCTTTATCAACTGATTCACATTGGATCAAGGTTTCGAATATGGTAGATCTATTATTTTCCCAAAGAGAATGAAGCTCTTCCATGCATCAGACCATTTCTTGGCATCCTCTTTCTCTGAAGCCAAAAGTCCTCTGCATTCAAATATAAGATTCTCTAGCTCTACAAAACAATAATGACTTATATTATAAAAATTTAACCAGTAAAGAAATTAAAATTGTTAGCTGAGTGAGCTTGTTGTGGACAATTTCTGATTAAATGAGACGGTATATGATCTAAGACAATTTCAAATAAAGGTGCTCAATATCAAAGTGGATAGAGCTACATACATGCATTTCAACAAATTATTGCAATTATTGATTTCAAATGCAATTATTAGTTTTACCAAAAGCATTTCAAGCATGAGCAATCATTAGACAAATCTATTACATTTAACTTAATATTATACATATACATTGATGCTTACCAATATCAACGTCTGTTTGCTTGTGCTCATCATTTACTTGAAAGTCATCAGCCACAGAGCTATCATACTGCTGGTTATCTAATATAAATTTACAATGCAATTTCTTATACAGTACCTAACTTAAACAACATTGACCTGTAACAGTTTTAGGTACAACCATGCATGGTAATGTAATGACAGTTTACTCAGTTGTCTTTCTGCTTACCCATAAGAAACTAAATAGTCAAATCTGCTAAGGACACTGGACAAAATTGTTTGAGCCATATATGATTTAAAGCAGCAAAATTGTACAGTCAATATTTCAAGTACAAAATTTCATAGCATGATGTAGTTACACATGCATACTACATATTATTTAGCATAAAATTGCAAACAAGAACAACAATCTCAACATACTACTGAAGATAGTAAATTTTAATATAAATACTAAATATTAACATTACCATTTTGCTTAATTGATCCTTGACGGCAGCGGTAAGGCGTGTGGGTCAACCTCTTACAACCAACTTGCACTAAGCGAAAATGAGAAGGCTTTTTCCCCCGACATTTTGATCCTTTTTCTTTCGCCAACAAGGCTAAACCATCATTCAGAACTTTCTCCAGAGTCTCGGATTTCTTCTTTTTACACGCTGTATATCACGGTAGAATAAATAATAGCTTAATTGAAGTTAAAATTTGCCTAATTTAATACACAATAATTCCATTCCTTTTGAACAGCAATATCTATAATATGGTGAATTCTTACGTTTTGGTCGTTTTTCCGCCATGTTAACTTTTCGCGGGTGCGCAAAACGTATTGAATTTGGATAGTTACGGAGTTTCCCTTGGATTGATGATTATCATCTATTTAAGCCGTTTTGTCAATTGATGCTATTCATCTATTTAAGCTTGAGACTGTGTTGTGCAGGCAGCAATAAAGTATTAAACTTTTCAGAAGTACTATAATTTTATATCAAACAAAGTAATAATTTTCAGAAGTACTATAATTTTATATCAAACATAGTAATAAATTTGAAATAGAAGTTTGATCTTTAGAAGAAGTATTTTTGTCTGTATCGGCGCGCCATAGAAACTAAACTACAATCAGATGGAATTTATGGAAATCTTTTACAAATTCATGTGTTGACATGAATGCTGCTTTCCAAACTGGGAATTTTTTCAAGAGGGTGAAAAATTTATGGATGAATTGTAAATGCTTGGCAAAGACGATCTCGCGAGCGACATTTCAGTCATTGATGTTCAAAAGCAAGCCAACATTGTTTTGAGTTTTATCAGCAGAAATTTACATCGAAAATCGTAAGTAAAGGACAAGTGAAGTGTATGCATGAATGCAATATATCAAAGTCAATTTATGCGAGTGTGTGATGCGATTTATGTTAATATGGCGTATGGTAAGCAGATTGATGCTTCTAAAATTGTTGTTGACGAAGGACTTTTAGCTATGATTTCTTTAATGCTTGGGGAATCGTGACCGTTATATGGCAACGAAATCCTACATTTCTGCAAAGATATTTCAATGGACAAAAAATCTGTAGCCATAAGGTGCCATACTATTATTTACTTTATCATAAACAAATGTTTGGGGCTTTCCAGTTTATGATCATTGATCATTCAATCATTGGACAGTTATACTACATATTGTTTAAGATTTGAGAAAACTAACATTGATTACATGAGAAGCTGTTTACTATAACCTGTGATTTTGAGTCTTATGATCCATGAAGCTTTTTATTTTGACAATTTGACTGGAATGGTATTAAACCTGAGTATTTCACATACATGAAATGTTGTCCCATGTCACATATTGTCCCCTTTTCTAACTGAACACCTCATGTAGAGATGTAAAGGTGTGTTAATCTACGGCTCATACCAGATTGTTTGCCATAAATTCCAAAGGGCTATTGATGTATGAATAGCATTTTTTATAAAGTAAAAATGTCTTCCAATGCATGCAGATAAACCTTGAAATTTGGCAAAACAGCAAAGTATTTTTCATGATTACTAGGAAATTATTCTGATGATCAGTATAATTTCTAAACTAAATTATTTCAGATTTACATTTAAACGAGCTTTGATCATATGAAAAGATATTTATCATAACCAGTAAGCATAACACATGAACCAATTTTAACATTCATGTAATTATATAATTAAAGACATGTTGGTTGCATTCTGTTTGTATTTGCAAATACAATGCTACTAGTGATTGCTATATAGCACACCTTGCATAGTATTACAGAAGATAATAGTCTAGTGAAATGCCTAAGAAACATTCATGGCATTAAGCTGTCCTTAACTGCAATTTTTCACTTTGATAATTTTCTTAATCTTTGACAGAAAAATTTTGAGTTTTTCAAAAAAGTGAATTGCTGGCAGCTCTGATGTGGAGATGGGTAAAGGGTTACAATAAACTTGCATGGTTTGAAGTCTGAGCTTTTCTATTATGAACTGTCACTTGTAGTACCAAATTTCTAACTTAACTTATTACATAGAGGTTTGAATGGGGGTCTCTAGGGGGGTCTATGCCTGACAACTTGGTAGAAATTTTTAAAGACTATATCTGTTTTTGAATAGCATTATTGTAAAATAAATTTTACGTTCCTAGACATGCTAATGAGCCATATATTTGGCATGATAATGAGCCTAAATATTTGGCAAAACATTCAAGTATTGTTCACTTCATTTTTTTTTGAAAAAAACGTAAGCAAAATGTGTTGTTTTTAACGAAAAACGATGCCCACAAAATACATCTTGTATTGCTCTAAAACGCTGAAAATGGCATTTTAGAGGTTCTGAAATTCAAAATTTCTCAGGGGAGAATACCTCAGACCCCCACGGCGCGGAGTGCCTCCGACGTTTTATGACTGATGTTTGAAAAATCCTAGATCCGCCCCTGGTCTTAAAGGACACATGCAACATAAAATTCGGATTGTTATTTTTGTACTTTACATGAAGGTATAGCTACAACTAATAGTTCACCAAAGTTTGAGACTCAAAGGATAAATATTTTTGAAGATATGGAGGTTTAAAGTTGATGCTTTACTGATAACGTATTGAAAATGCCCGACGAGCTGGCGACAGCTACCGATGTCGTTGTGACGTAATAGTTGACATTCGCTAAACGCGGTCAATTGCGCTTCGTTCAAAATATATTGGTAACTTCTTAACAACACGACAATTTAGCATTGAAAATATGGTTTATTGTGCCGCATTTAATTGTAAAACGGTTCTTCTAAGAACCACGAAACGCAACAAAGGTTTCTTTTTTCGTTTCCGAAAACAAGCGCATGCGAGATATTTGGATTGAAAAATCCGACGCAAAATTGGAAGCCAACAAAGAGCTCAAAATTGTGCTCGCAACATTTCGAGTTCGTGCTTCGTGCAAAATTTTGAAGCGATGCAATCAGTAGGATGGACAGCAGGACGGCTTCGCCTTAAGAAGGATGCTGTACCCACGATTTTGAATACTCTGTGGAACCCACAAGTGTAGCATCTAAAAGGAAGCAGCCAACAAATGTTAGAACTGCATTTGAGAAGAGACGAAGGCAAGAGGTGATTATTATAGTTATAGTTAGCAATATTTGTTTACATTTATCAAAACTAAGCTATATAGCATTACCAAATTGAAGACAATTTTATAATTTTAGATTATTGACGACGTTCTTGCAGAACATGACGACTTTCTTGTAGACGACGACCACGATGTGTCGACATCGGCTCGAAATGTTTGTGCGTTTTACCTCAAAGGAAGTTTGTCTAAGATGAATGATGTCAAAATATATGTAGACAGCGAAACACAAACATATACAGTGGTAACTAATTCAGACTAATGTCGTTTGATCTTTTCTTTGTTATTTTAACTCATAAAAAATTCCTTAACGTACTTTAGAAGCGCAATGTGAAATGCCAAGCAGCCATAACAATCCGTCCGCAAAAACACGTAAGGTCAAGAACCACTCAAACAAAAGTGCCAAATATGATAAGTAGAGGTATAGACTTTCCATTCCGGCCGTTTTGATTTTTGTGAAAAATCCAGCAATACGATAATTTTATGCTAAGGTACGGAGGTTGAGTTCATTTCAACAAAAAATCACACCACACAGACGACGTCATGTGAAATTGAACATTTTGAGGATAGAGCTGTATGGTCTGATACAGAAAGCACGTCGACGATGAGCAATAGCTACTATGGATCAGACTCTCAATGTTCAAATGGGTTAAGCGAAAATGAAGAATCCGACAATGACAATGCAACGTTAGTACCAACTATCCAGTCACCTGACTATTCTTTACATTGCTTTTCTCTGTTATATGTTTCTCAGAACGTTACGTTCATCTCTCTCTTGATTCTGATGGTAATTTTTATGTTATAGGGAAGACGTTCAAAATGAGAGAAAATACATAGTGTTTGATAGTTGCCTGAGACAGTTAGTGAGTCAATGCCCATGTTGTGGTGAAAGCTGTTCCATTGTGACCAAAACGACTGGTAGTATGGTTAACGTACTAGCAAAATGTAATTGTGGTTATGTTCGAGACTGGAATAGCCAACCTCTGCATGGGCGAATGCCTTTGGGCAACTTGGTCTTTGCTGCCAGTATCTTGTTTAGTGGTAGTAGCCCCAGCAAAGTTCTTCAATTTCTTCGTCACTCAGGCATACAATTTCTGTCAGAGCTCACATATAGCAATATTCAAACAGCGTATTTGATACCCAGTGTTTCAAATGTTTGGCATATGCACCAAAAGCATCTTCTAGAATCAATCAGAGAAAGGAACATTAACCTTGGAGGAGATGGAAGATGTGATTCGCCTGGATATTGTGCCAAGTATGGGTCATATAGCTGCATGGATTTGGAATCTAACAACATTTTAGACACACAACTTGTTCAGGTAACAATTCTTCAACAACTGTACATAAAACATGGTTAGAATACTCACATAATTATGTTACACAGTCCAATGAAGTGACGAACTCTGGAGCAATGGAACTTGAGGGATTAAAGAGATGTCTGGCAAAGTTTGATGAAAGTGGGATGAAGGTGAAGTCAATGACCACAGACAGACATGCTCAAATCAAATCCTACATGTCAAAACAAAGACCAAAAATCGAGCACTACTTTGATGTATGGCATGTAGCAAAGGTATAGATTGTCATAACAAACCAACCTTTTACACATTTCATCAATAATCAAATTCCAACAGGAATCAAAAAGAAAATTTTGGCAGCATCAAAAAAAAGTGGTTGCAAATTATTGTCGGATTGGGCCCAATCAATTTCCAACCATGTATACTGGTGTGCTGCTTCCAGCAATGGTGATGAAGAACTTGTCAAGGCAAAGTGGTTGTCAGTTCTCAATCATATATGTGACATCCATGAGGGACATAGTGATGTATTCCCAAAATGTGAACATGATATGTTAGAGCCTAGAATGTGGATAAAAAAAGGTATTGTAAGCAAATAAATTTCAAAGTAACATCAACATTCTTTTCTTTTTGTTAACTAACTTCTGATCTTAGGTTCAAAAGCTTATGTTGAGCTGTCTTCGATTGTTGAGTCCAAGTATCTCATGAGAGATATTGGAAAACTCAGTTATCAGAAGCAGACTTCATCCATCGAAGGTTTCCACCGAGTGGTGATTCTTTTTGCACCAAAACATACCCATTTTTTCTACAGATCAATGGAAGCAAGGTAATATAATTATGACTAGTGTATGATTACTTAAAAAGTCATCATTGCAAAAGCAATAAGTTGCAATAGTTGTAAACATAAACTTAACATTCATTTGTAGATTGTTTATTGCTGCTCTTCATTTCAATGAGAATGGAAATAAACCTCAGAAGAATGGTGGGCAAACAGAAGAGGCATTGATTTGGAGAGTGGCTTATTCAAAGTCAAAAGAAGGACAAGGGGTCATCAAACCAGTGAAAGTTGACAGCACTTATGGTTAGCACAGAAAAATAAACTTACCTTTTCTCAAAGTGCAATGCAAAGCCAACATAAATAATGATTTGCTTTTCAGGATATGTTAAGGACTTGATGAAAGAAGTTTTGTACTGCAGACGCATTAATCCAACACTGTCCAAAGCTCTTGATGTCGCTGGAGTGAAAGAAATACCTGTCCCATTGACTCACCACAAATCAAAAATCAGCAAAGCTGAAGCCATTAAGCAACATAAATCTCGCTTTAATAAATAAAATAACGTCCCACATGAAATAAACATAATTACAAATGAAGAGACTTTGTCATACGCCATAAGCCCTACCATTCAGTAGTGTTGAGCATATTCAAATCCTTTGTATTCTCCAGAAGGCGAAGGAAATGCTTTCCGGATTTTGTCCACAGCACAAGAAGGTATGGGTAGTCGGTACTTTTTTCCCAACCTGCCATGCACCCAAGCCGTCCACTGTCGGTACGCCGTGTAGCGTAATGCTCTGAACGATACAAAATTTTGTCTAAGATACTTATCGGCATTATACACTTGTCGACATACACGTAATTACACTTCTAAGGTAATATTTACTCGTTTTCTTCACTCTCAGGCATAGGTCCAATGTCATGTGTGTACACGACCATAGCTGTTTTTACGACAGCTTCGTTTGTACATACTGTGGCAAACTCTTCCTCTTGTGTGATGCAAATATGATCGCCATGTATCAGAGGATCAGTGTTGTTTACCTCTTGGCAACATATACTTTCCCGTCCTGTACTCATGACCACACAAAAGCCACACTCGCACCTAAAAGATAAATACATTCTTTCTACTTTGGGAAAAACAATGAAGCATCAATAAAATGCAACTAACCATTCAACATTTCCAATTCTGTGAATGTATTCATCTTCGCTTTCCGATGACGAAGAATTGTCATTACTATGACCACCTTGCGCGTTGGCCAAAGGCTCGAACATGTAAGGTTGTACCTCATTGTTGTTGACGACAATATCATAATCGGCTTCTTCTTCAGAAGAATCCATTAATTTTTGTTACATAAAAAACAGTAATAGCAAACTACCGCGAAAGCCGTGCAAGAATTGCGTGCAAGTCGTAGAACGATATAAGAATGATGCTTGTTTATGTCAACTATTACGTCACTCTTTCCCAGTTCCCAGACTTAAACAATCTCACGGCCGTTTTAGCAATGGTCATCGAATATCGTGTTTTTACCGATTATAACCCTAAATATCTTTTTAAATATTTCGCGGACGACTTTCAAACTTGGTACGTCTTATTTTCACGCTATAGGCATTACAATAAAATAAAGTTGTCTTCTAGCTTGCATGTGTCCTTTAAGGTTTAGTTTTATTTCATCCTTTACTGTTGTATCTACAGTGTTTTTATTGATTATAAGTAGTTATAATTGCGTGCAGTTGATGTTTGCCATGTGTTCATAATTTACAATGGTTTATTCAATAACAAAGATTTTTTATAATAAGAACTGATTTATTCAAGAGTATACATATATGGAATTTTTGATTAATGAAGGGAAAAATCCATTCACAGTTTCTAAAATTGTGTCTTAATCATTGGCATTCAAATCCTCTCTTAGATAAGTGATTCTCTATTCCTGAAATAAAACTTGTGAAACTTTATAAGATTTAGCAGTAGTCCTTTTAAATTAAACTAATCTCAATGTTATTATGTTCTTTGCATGCGGTTCTTATTTATGTATTTTTATTTCAATAACAATTATTTTTAGTTAGTGATGTATACTTAGTTATATAACTAGAATGTTCTACATAGACGTCATTAATGTGTTTTAATACTGTTTGTTGAACGAGATCCTGACTCACTCTTCATCTTCGTTCGTTATTCAAATGTGTCAATGTAACAAAACTCATAAGGATAAAAGATTGATGTTACAATAAGGTATAAACTCTCATCACCATTTTTAATCTGATATGTATGTGTTCGCGTTGTTTATATTAAATCTTTCATCCGTTTGTTGAATAAATGACATGTAAAGAACTAAAGCAATCATAATTTTTTTCACACGGTCGTCTTACTTCTAAAACGGAAGTAATTTTACAAAAATTAAGCGATATATTAGAATTACATTACCGAAATAACAAATTAGCTAAAGCTGCATCCCGATGAAGTATGACTAAACATACATGAGAAATTATATCTAAAATTATATACCAACTTTCTAACTATTGACAATAAGCTGCATGGTAAAGGAAAGCAAAACCTGTTCAAAGGTATGGAAGAGGTGAAATAGGATACTTGTCTATAAAAAAATGGGAATCTGTGAAAATTTATATAGCAAGGGGCACGTATCAAATCATGCATCACCTTCCTTCTTGCCGACGCCACTTTTCACTAATCTCTGTGTGTCTAGCAAAATGTTGATAGTTGTATACAACAAACCATTTCTTTTAAAAGTAAGAAAATTTGAAAAATAAGCTAATGTTAAACACAGGAAGAATGTATTTACACAGAGAAACACGCAACCGAATCTATTTTTGTAAATTGTTGATTCATGCAACACACAGTGAGCTTTTAAAATTACAATTTGATCTTGTTTATTTAGCAGTCTTAAGGTTTACTTCTATTGCATCCTTTACTGTTGTATCTACAGTGTCTTTATTGATCATAAGTAATTATAATTGCGTGCAGTTGATGTTTGACATGTATTCATAATTTACAATGATTTATTCAATAAGAAAGGTTTTTTATAATAAGAACTGACTTATGCAAGAATATACATGTATGAAAGTTTTGATTAATGAAGGGAAAAATCCATTCATAGTTTCGAAAATTGTGTCTTAATTATTGGAATTCAAATCCTGTCTTACAAAAGTGATTCTCTATTCCTGAAATAAAACTTGTGAAACTTTATAACATTTAGCAGTAGTCTTTTGGAATTTGACTAATCTCAATGTTACTATGTATTTTGCACGAGTTTCTTATTTATGTATTTTTATTTCAATAACAATTGTTTTTAGTCAGTGTTCTATACTTAGTTATATAACTAGAATGTTCTACATAGACGTCATTAATGTGTTTTAATACTGTTTGTTGAAGGAGATCCTGACTCACTCTTCAACTTCATTCGTTATTCAAATGTGTTTATGTGACAAAACTCACAAGGGTAAAAGCTTGATGTTACAATAAGGTATGAACTTTCATCACCAAATAATAATCTGATATGTGTGTGGTCGCGTTGTTTATATTGAATCTTTCATCCGTTTGTTGAGTATGTGACATGTAAAGAACTAAAGCAAGCATAATTTTGTTCACACGGTCGTCTAACTTCTAAAATGGAACTAATTTTAGAAAAATTAAGCGATTTTTTTAGAATTTCACTTTTTAACTAAAGCAGCATTTCGATAGAGTATGACTTAGCATGCATGAGAAATCCTATCTAAATTTATATACCAACTTTCTAACTATTGAGAATAATCTGCATGGTAAAGGAAAACAAAACCTGTTCAAATGTATGGGGAGAAAGAATAGCATGATTGTATTTTC
Organism: Xenia sp. Carnegie-2017; assembly: GCF_021976095.1. Taxonomy (NCBI): domain Eukaryota; kingdom Metazoa; phylum Cnidaria; class Anthozoa; order Malacalcyonacea; family Xeniidae; genus Xenia; species Xenia sp. Carnegie-2017. Next base: position 4,703,613 of record NW_025813487.1, on the reverse strand, counting down.
TACATGTAGGACGCTGAATTTTCTTAACCTACCTTTGCATTTATCTCTAGTGGATACAGTTTTTGAAGAGGCCTTCTTATGTGCAGTGGCCTTACCTTGCTAACAACTTTGACCTACGCTACTCTGACTATATTATCTTTTCCCTTGATTAGTCTCTCGATTCTCGCTATTTTCCAAAATGCTTTTTTCAAACTTTCCACAAACACAAGAACTATATCACTTACTTTTGGACACAAACTAGCCTTTACTTTGCCAACCTTTTGAAACTCCTAAAACTTGTTAAGTATTCCTTCCTCCACCTTCACCAAAAAGGCTTTCTCAATCTTGCTAAATACCTAATACTACGCTTTACCACTCCTGCATCTTCGTCAGTAATAGTATGCAGAATTCCTTCGTCTGGAATAGATGTTAATCTTCTTCCAAACATAAGATTTGCAGGAGTCAGTACATCTTTACTTCATCTTCATATGCATAAGTCAACGGTCTAGAGTTTAGCGTACCTTGTACCTCAACTAATGTTCTTAGCAGTTCATCCTTGTTCAATTTAGCTTTACCCAACACCTTCCTCAGACAACCTTTCACCAATGCTACCATTCTTTCAAAAAATCCACCCCACTAGGGTTTCTTTGCCGAATTAAACTTCCATATCAACCGATTACCTTCCAAATATGATTTTATATCCTTCCTTCCATAAGTCCCATTCAACGCTCTCTCAGTTGCTTTAAATGTTTTGGCGTTGTCCGAAACTATTAGCAAGGGTGCTCCCATTCTAGCAGTAAATCTTCGCATGCAGTGTTTAAAAAACAACGTGCACTTAAACTATCAACTAAATCAAGATAAATTGCTCTTGTAACACAGCAGGAAAATAATGCGATGTATACTTTCACTATCTGTCCACCTTCCTTTGCAAACAATGGACCAGCAAAATCTACTCCTACTTTAGAAAAGGGTGGTGAATACTGAGCTCTAAAATCTGGCAAACTCGCGTGGATTTGTCTTTTATAAGCCTCTCCTTGATGTCTTCTACGAATTATGCAATTTTCTATCACCTTCTTCACGATCTGTCTATCTCATGGTACCAAATATTTGCCTCGTAGCTGAACAAAGGTCGCTCTTACTCCACTATGATGAACCTTCCTGTGGCTATCTTTAAAATTAATTCGGTTAAGTGATGATCCATAGGCAATAAAATTGGTTCTCTAGCTTCTAGCTCTAAATCTGAATTGGCAAGTCTTCCTTTACATATAACTATCCCATCACGCTCTACTATGTTTAATTATCTAACCAATTGCTCATAGTCAAGACTTTCCATTAACTCTTTCTGAGCAATTCTAATCAACGCTCGTTCTGCATTATCAGCTCTGAGACTTTCAATGTTTCAGTGCTCTTTGTCCCGTGTTTAACTCTTGCCTTCAAATTGTCTACAAATCGCCCAACGATAGACACGACCCGTATTAGTCTCTCTTGATTACTAAATTTACCAAATTTTATCACACAATCTTTATCTACCACCTGTGTGGTAGCCACTGCCGTCTTCTCGACTTCTGCAAGACTTTCCTCTGTAGTTTAAACCTCTTTTGGCATTGGCCAATCACACTGGGGACCTGACAACCACTTCGATCCCTTCCACCAAAGTTCACTTTCCTTTAATTGTGATGCCGTAACTTTCTTTGAACCTAAGACCGCAGGGTTGTCTACACCCGGGCAATGTTTCCAATTATCCTTCCTGCTCAATCTTAAAATCTCCTTAACTCTATGGCGCACAAACTGTTTCCATTCGCCCCTATTACCCATCCAGCACAATGCAGTCCTACTGTCCAACCAATAGTATGTACCATTAAATTGAATTTGAACTTCTAAGGCCAACTTCACTGTGTCCATCAACTGTGCTAATATTTCTGCTGACATCACTTCTTGTCTGGGAATTGTCTGCAATTTTATTGGCGCTATCCTTGTTTTCGACGTAAGCAACTCTACGTGGTAGGCACCGTTTAGCTCTGTCACAAAATATACAACCGCACAGTATGTCTTTTGGCTGGCATCTGCGTACCCATGCAAGTAACACTTTACCTTACCAAGTAAATTACCATACGCATATCTCGCCCCAACTAAATTCCTGACTCTATATAAATCTTTTATCCATCTCTCCCAACGTTTTTTGTTGTCACCTTACTGCTCATTATCCCATTTAGCTTTAACTACAACTGGACTTATGATACGTAAAGGATCAAATAATCCTGCAAGTATACTTAGTATATTTCGTTTACTTGGGATGAATGCCTTTGATTTGTCATCCAATTTCCAGAGGCTAAATACGAAGCGATCCGTCTTACACTCCCATCCCAATACTAGTACTTTCTCAAAACTTCCACTTCCCATTATACTATTTTCCTCAACTGATGCTTTGGCATCAGTTTGTTCATCAACCACTTTCGAATTACTAAATTTTGCTCTTCTTCCTCTACAATGCTTCTTTCTCTCTTTTCCATTTCTTTCAAAACATTCTCATCATTACCTAGCCACTTCCTAAGCCTAAATCCTCCCGCAGCCAATTGCTCACTTGCTGACTCATACAACCTCATTACTTTCTCCTTGAATTGTTACCGGACACTAGATCATCGACATAAAAGCTATCTCTGAATTTTGTAGCAAATTCCTTATCTATGTCTATGAATGAGTACAAATGATACTGCAGTGTTGCAATGAACAAAAATGGAGAGCAGTTAGCCCCAAACACTACTCAACAAAATCGTTATTCTACAGGTTTCACCTTCTCAATGTTTACATCATCATCCCGTAAAAATCTTACGCAATCCCTGTCCAAAGTTTGAACTGCTGTATTCAAAAATGCCTTTTCAATATCTGCCACTAAAGTGACTCTCTTCTGTCTAAACGTTATCAAAATATGAAAGAGCAATGTTGCTAATTTGGGTCCCACATGCAAGCAGTCATTGAGCAAGGAAGCCTTGGGCGACTCTTTACACGACGCATCAAAAACAACTTTTACCTTTGTTGTTTTCGTTTCCCTGCGAATAATCACATGATGTGGTAAATAATGTATTTTATCATCTTTCTCTAGTTCTATCACTGGTTCTATAATACCCTCCTCAATTGATCTTTGATTGTCTTTTCATACTCTTCTAAAATTTCTGGTTCCCTTTTCAGCCGTACTAACTGACCCTTTAATCTTCTCAAGCTTGTGCTGTAATTTGTATAGTCTAAACTATGTCCTTCTTTCGATGGCAATTTGACACTGTATTTGTTACCATTAAACACAATAGAATCCCTTAGCGATTCATGAATTTCATCTTCCTCTGCTATTCCTAAAGTTTCAAAATCCCACAAACGGTTGACATTCATATCTAAACTTAAATTTCCTGAACTTTCACGTGCAATGAAGTTTACTTCAGTGTGCATGTTATCCAAATCATTTCTCGCTTTCATGTCGCCGGACAACACCCAACCTAACTTAGTACACACAGCAACTGGTATATCTACCTGTCCCCGAACAACATTGCCTTCCAGAAACCACCAAAGATAATCTGCTCCAATCAAAACTTCAATATCTGAAACCTTCTTATCCTTGCAAACATCTGAAAACCACTGACTCTTTAAATGTGAATAATCCATCTTTCTCAACTCTACATGTTCATTCCTAATTTGAGATATACAGTTTACACTATGCCTCTTTTTTAACAAGTCTACGGCTTTCGCATAGTTCGCTGAAGTTAGGGAAAATCCCGATATTATCAATCTTGCAGGTTGGACTAAAAGACTCTTAAAATACGCAAACTTGTCTACGTCAGACAATTTGTCATTATTATTCACCGTACTATCAAACTAATCTCAAAATTCTTGCCATTCTTGCAACCGTCCGCTAAATTTCTTTACTTCCAACTTTGGGAGTTTTGCTCTTATATCTCTGCGTGTCTCACTACTCAAACTGCTGTTCAGTGTGCCATTTAATTTCGTTGTTGCCGTTTCAACTGGGACATTAGACTAATTGACGATGTCGTTCAATTCCAAAATTGCTCGCTCGAATTCTGCCCGTATCTCGTCCGCATCTTCAATTTCTTTTCCCAATTCTTCTTCCGCATTTTTCTCATTGCTTTCGCTCAGCATATCAATAATCGCATCATAAAGGATTTTCAATGTTGCGATCTTGTCGTTCAATCCATCTCGTAGTTTTCTCAATTCGTTTCTATCACAAATGCACATATAAGGTTTGACTAAATGGCAGAATACTCGTCCACTTGGACTCATTGACTGTTCATCCTCATTTTCAGTAGATACACAGATACACATGTAAGGTTTGAATAAATGGCAGAATACTCGTTCACTTGGATTCATTGACTGTTCATCAACATTTTCAGTAGATACACAGATACACATGTAAGTTTTGACTAAATGGCAGAATACTCGTCCACTTGGATTCATTGGCTGTTCATCCACATTTTCAGTAGATACACAGATACACATGTAAGGTTTGACTAAATGGCAGAATACTCGTCCACTTGGATTCATTGGCTGTTCATCCACATTTTCAGTAGATTCACAGATACACATGTAAGGTTTGACTAAATGGCAGAATACTCGTCCACTTGGATTCATTGACTGCTCATCCACATTTTAAGTAGATACACAGATACACATGTAAGTTTTGACTAAATGGCAGAATACTCGTCCACTTGTATTCATTGGATGTTCATCCACATTTTCATTAGATACACAGATACACATGTAAGGTTTGACTAAATGGCAGAATACTCGTCCACTTGGATTCATTGGCTGTTCATCCACATTTTCAGTAGATACACAGATACACAAAGCATATATTATACTATATTTATTATATTACAAGATGATTCTAGCTTCCGAGAAAATAAAAATGAGCGTTAAACAAAACTACAAGCTAAATGGCGCTATGTTTTATTGGAGAATACGATAATATAAATTTATGCCTGGCTTAGTTAATTTCGCATCATCTTGTTGAAACGAATGATCTTTTTACCTATCAAAACGACTATATTTTATTATTTATATCAACCGCGAACGAATTCATCAATTATACACTACCACAGTAATAAGTAAATATAAATATAAAATGCAATCGCACACGCAGTACTCACATGATAATGCACAATTAAATTTATTTAAATTGATAAAATTTTTTAAGCCAGGTATCGTTGTCACAAAAAACTGTCCGTTTTCCTTTTCTTTTGCTGTTTTGCATTTTTTGATGATCCTTTTATTCGTTTAAAAATGCCTGACATGGAAGTCGACTAATCATCAAAGAGGAACCAAGCTAGAAAGAAAAGCGCTTGGATTTCATACTCATAAGATATTTATTTGTTTTGAATAAAAGTGCGGTTTTTATCTTTGGACAGCAACTTGTGTCAATCGCTTCGTTTGATATCATTTTATATTTTTTTTATTATTTGCTGCATGAAATTAGAAAATCAGTTCGATGTAGGCGAACAGCTTATTTTGCTCACATTCTCACATTCAACAAATGAACATTATGTAGCTAGAGCACGAAGAATTATGTAAATATATGCGTACCTAGAATGTTTCTTTTTGTTAAATCTCTTTTGTGTGGTAAGCTGCTTCTCCTGAAAACGTTTTCAGCTCTAGGTAAAATTGGTCAAACTTCCTTTAAAAATTCTTGAAACCATCAATTCCTTAAAAAATCCTTAAAACACCTAATAATTCTGCTCCTTGACCTCATTCATAACTCTGTGAATTCCACGTAAAGCAATAAAAATTTATTATGTCCATCCACAAATGACAAATCGATAGCCAAGTATATCAAAGACTTCCTTCAACAAAAACAATTTATCACACTTAAGCAATATAATGAATTGAACTTGTTTTAAAACATTCACAAATCTTTCATTTAGGGTTTTTCAGCATGCACTTGAGGTTGCATTTAAAGTTATGTTAGGGAATTCAGAATCCTCTACTTATATTAATTGTGTAAAATGTTGGTGTATTAGTACTTGTACTGGTATTTTAAAGTTAAAGTAATCGTTTTGCTTTCCTCTTGCACTCCGTTTTATGCTTAATAAACCATAATTAAAATGAAGACGATCGAAATATTTGACAAAAAGAAACTTTGTGAGTGATTAAAACTTATTGATATCTCTTTCAGTTACATATACAGATATCTATCTACATGAGGTTTACTATGGTAAGTGTTCGGTTGAAAACAAGAGAATAATATTTTTGAAATTTCTTTGTCAAACCTTGATCCATGAATACAAAAATAAATATTTACATGATATGAAACTTTCAGACATTAAATATTTAACATACATTAGTTGCATTTGTCACATAATCGTAGGTTTTAAAAACTATGAAGTCTTATCAAAGTTCTAAGAAAAAAATTACAAACAACATGATCCAAAACTACAGTTCCAGAATATTGTCTGTAGTTTTTGTCTTTTTATGTAAGTACAACAATTGTGTCGGTTGAAGTGATTAAAGAAATGACATAGTAGTTATAACAAGACTATTTTGAATTTATTTTTAGTCAACTTAATTTCTAATGCACAAATATTTACTGTCCATCATGCAAATTTGTGACAGTAAAGTTTCACAAACATCAAGCAATAAGTTTAAAATAATAACGAAATAAGTAAGAAGAAACTTTTTTCATTGCCTCAAGTCGTTTATATTACAGGATGCTGAATTCGATGATGTACTATCAATTACTGGGTCTTGTTACTGAGAAGAGTGAACGTAATTTTTAACGAATGAAAAAAAGAAAAGGATTATTTGTAAAATTACTTATAGTACTATTTGTTCATCAATCCATTTAATTTTGTGCTTATTTTGTACATTGCAAATTGGTCTTTTTGCAAAAACTCGTTCTTCATTTCTAGCTTGAAAAATGGCTTCACCACCTAAAAAACTGAAAATTGAGGCGAACGGATCTCGTTTAAGTAAACTTTTGATAAATAAAGGAACACAAGCCTTGAAAGCAAAATTCCAAACTTTGATAAGCCCTTTAAATTTGGCTGCAAAATTCAATGATCCTTCTACAAAGAGTAAATTGACATCACTAAAATTCAAATTCATCAACAAAGAGCAATGGAACCTTCTTTACCCATCAACTGGCTCACCTGACATTGAAAAATATGATATTTCATTATTGACTGTTTTGTTACGAAACATTTGTGGCTTAACAGAACCATCTGGAGGATGGAATAATCTTCCTTCCTCTTCACATATTTCTATCTCAGATAATATTGCAAGAATAAAGTTTTATCGAAACAAAGTGTACGGTCACATAACTACAACTAGTGTAGATGACAGTGAGTTTGTGCACTTATGGCAGGAAATTTCAAAAGCATTGGTTGGTTTGGGTATTCAACAAACTGAAATAGATGAATTAAATAAAGCTCCCCTCAGTTCTGAAGAGGCAAACTATATTGAAATATTGAAAAACTGGTATGAAAAAGAACAACAGTTAATCAATGTCGCAGAGGAAACTAAAGAGGATGTAAAAGAATTAAAAAAAGATTTTGATGTTATAAAAAATAAAGTTGAAGAAATTAAAGAAAACATGCCAACAAAAGCTGATGTAGAAAAGCTACAGGGCAAAATGTGCTCAGATCTTCAGAAACTTGGAAAGTGTAAGTTTGATGGTCTTATAAAAGATCTTAACAAGAAATACCTTGAAGGCACTAGACAATGGTTATTTGAAGAACTTGACACTTGGTTTAACGATAGAAGGGAAAATGCTTCTAATGTCATGATTTTGATTGCCGGTCCTGGTGTTGGTAAAAGTGTGTTTGCTGCTGAGGTGTGTCGACGATATTCTGAAAAGAAGAAACTTGCTGCTTCTCATTTCTGCAGATATAATAAATCAGATTATAGAAATCCTCAAATATTGATAGAATCATTGGCTAGTAGCATGTGTGATACAATATCAGATTTTAAATTTAAACTGAATGAAGAATTACAGAGAAACCATTCCAAAGAATCAATCACCGATAAATTTGTTGTTTTATTAAATAATCCATTGCATTCATTAGAAGATCGTGAACCAATGCTTTTGGTAATTGATGCATTAGATGAAAGTCAAGTTGATGGCAAAAGTGAATTGTTGGAATTGATTACTGATGAATTTGGCCGACTACCTAAATGGATTAAAATCTTCATCACCAGTCGTCCAGAACTTCCTGTTCAAACAGAATTGAAAGACATGAATCCTGTAGAAATAGAAACTCAGCCTCATGATAGAAAGAACAAATACGATCTGTGCCAGTATTTAGCACATGAGTTGAAGAGTAATTTCTTCATTGCTGACAAGCGGCACGAAGACAGTGATGACAGTGTTGAAAGTGATGACTCATTTGACATTGATGACAGTGATGACAGTAATGACTCATTTGACATTGATGACGATTATTACGATTACAAGGTTTTCCGTTTATTAATTGAAAAATGCGAGGGTTCGTTTCTGTACGCTTACCACGCACAAGAGAGTTTAAAAAAAGAAAAAACTGAGCTAACTGTCGAGAATATTAAACAATTGGTTCCTACTGGATTGAGTAAATTTTACAAAGAAGAATTCAAGAGATTAAATGAATTGTTGAAAGGAATAATTTTATCAACACACAAAAAACCCATTATTTCCGATAAAAACTTTACGGAATGTCTTGAAGTGTTGGTGACTTATCAAAGTATTTTGCCGTTGTCTTTTCTTTTTCAATGTTTGGGTTTTTCTGATGCCATGAAGTTTAAAGATCGTATTAAAATACAAGAAGTGCTATCTCAATTTTTTCCAATTTACGATGATTATTTGACCGTGTATCACAAATCTCTAATTGATTGGTTGAAATCAGATGGTTACGAACAGCATGAGTTTACAGTTGATCCAAAAAATGGTCATAAGTTCTTATGGCATGTTTGTGAGAAAGGGTTTGAACAAATTAAGAAGATGAACATTTTTGAAGATCAGATGAACACTGCTATGATTAAATATGCTTTAAAGAATGGAATTTATCATATGTCAAAATGTGGCGAAAATGTTGACTTTAGCTGGGCAGTAGATGTCAAAGTGGTTTGTGCGATGTTAATGGTTGTGGAACACCATGAAATGAATACCATTAGGTTTGAAATGTTTGAAATCATTAAAAAACGACAAAATTTGTTGAGAAAAGATGTACTTGAGGAAACATTTAATTTTTTTTGGACAATGCAATTTGTGTTAACTAGATTAGATCGTCACTCAGAATATTTACAAAATATTGCAAACAGCATTGATGGCAGTAACGAAAATAGATTATTGGCAAGGAATTTATTGAAACAAGGAAAGCTTGTTTGGTTTGAGGATTTAGACACAACATATTTAACAAACCATCATCATTTGAATGTCCCCTTGCGTGCTAACGTTACATCTCTTTGTGTGTCATCCAATGAAGAACTTCTTGCTGTAGGATATGAAAATGGTCAAATATGTATTTTTGAACTTCCTGAATTCAAACAACGACGCACTCTAGGTACTGCACTCGATGGTTCAAGATTGGATAAGTGGGATGATGTAGTCACATTAATGTCACTGTATGACCACCATGAATTTCGACCATCAAAGAAATTTGGTTTTGTACGTGGAAACATCTGTTGTTGCTCTTTTTCACCTGCCGGAAGTAGACTGGTAACTAGTGATGGATCTACTCAAGTAAAGTTGTGGGACGTTAACAATGGACGTTTGTTATTGTGTCTACAGTCACATGATGCCGTTAATCGTTGCTCTTTCTCAGATTCTGGTTTGTTTATTACAGCAGACTATTTAATAGTTGACAATAAATTTCCTATTCCTAAAGATATATTCACTGCATGGAATTCATTAACTTTGCAAAGAATTGATCGACGCTGCGTTGTTGATTACCAAAAACTACAATGCACCGATAAATATTCAGAGTTCTTTGTTACAGAATTCGTCAACGTTTATGCTTTTCAATTCCCAAAGGCAATTGACATTTTTTTAAAAAAAGGGAATTATGGAAGCCCTGTACATTTAATGATAACACAACATTATCGTGGTTGTATTTTTTATCATACAAACCAGAATAGAAAGCTTTCTGAAATCACTCAGTTGACAAAATACAACGATCAAGGAGAAATTTTGTTTCATTTAGAATATCTTGTGTGTCAATGTATAAGGAGGAAACCTAAAAATGTCCATCCCATCTCGTTTAAGGAATTTTACGTTGTGCCGTATTTTTCCAAGCTTAAAATTTTCAAAACTGATCATCTTTGGAGACCTTCATTTATCTTTGAGAAATTTAAACTTAAATGTTGTTGTTTTTCACCAGATGGATCTTTTTTGGCTGCTTTTGCTGTTGGTGACCACGTCAACATTCATATTTGGAGCATTGAACGTTGCACTATTATTCAAACTGTACCAATGCAACTGAAGGATGCATTGGGATGTTGGTGGTCAGATGGTTTACTGTGGATATGGGATGGTTCAGATCATCTTATGAAGATATCAACTTCGTCTGAAAATTTTGTAGATTCTACTAAAGCAAAGCATGTTGACATTGGATTTAAACCTAAGAAAATCTTAAAATTTGGTGATGTCTTAGTTTGTAACGACCGTAGAGGTTTTGTTCAAGTTGTTAGAATTACCAAGGGTGAGATACAATACAACAAACGACTTCCTGATGATAGTTCAAAATGTAAAGCAGCAGCTGTATCACCTGATAATTCTGTTATTTTAACTGTAAACAAAAGAAAATACACATTATGGAAATGGGGAAATAACAACAATGAACTTACCTTGAAAACTTGGCATACTGCAAAAATACCCATAGCGTCTTTTAAGGAAAATTTTGTTCCACAACATGTAACTGTATGTGATCTAAACTTCAAATGCTGCATAAATGATAGTAACCAAGCGGTCATTGCATTCTCTCTTCAAGACATCATATCCTACCAGAAAACTGGCATTTATGTAATTAATATCCATAAGAACAATGACGTGAGTACGATTTTGCATAGTATGGATGCATTTTTAACTTCAAGTACATTCGTACATAAATCATATTTCATTGTTGAGTGTCGTGACATGTTGGTTGCTGTAGATTTAAACAGTGGTAAAAGGTGTGCTGTGTTTCACGATGCAGATTATTTAATGTCTTATATAACTATGCATTACAACACAGAAACTATAGCTTTTGTGTCATATGAGAGACACGGAATTAAATTTTTAAAGCTCAATGTTCCTGAATGAATCCACTAACTCAACCTTTGTAGTTATATTAACCTATTGTATTTACTAACATTACATATCACTTACAACGAACATAAAAAGTTCTTTATATCACAAAAGGACAGTTAATTATGGTATCAATAACGAGTTCAAAAAAATTACAGAAAAAATTGTCCATATCCTTTGTTTTAACCGTGGAAAAACTGTCAGTTTTTAATTATGTAAAAATATCACGGACAGATAGAGAGATTTGTTTTTTTGTATTGTCAAGTAAAGATCTTTTTCATCCTATGATTCCCGTCAACTTTCAAATTTATATTTGGAGAATTCAACACTGTAACATTGTCAAAGTTGTGATGAAATTGAGAATATCAAACAAAGATGTTGGTTGTCGTAAGGATGGTCGCTTGTTTTACATGTGAAAATTACCAAAAGTGAGAAACCTTTGATCTCTGAACGAACTTTATGTTGATGGTTTACTTTTTAATACAAATGTATGGTCAGATAATTTGGTTATTTTTATTATATATTAAACGTTTACTACATAGAAATGAAAGAATGTCGACAACTCATTCATTGAGAGTCATTTGACAATATGGTGTTGTTGTAGATGAAGATTATTTTGTTTGAATTATAGAGTGACTTTCTTTGAACATTCTTTCAAAAACTGTAAATAAAATTTACCTTACGCATGTTAATATCGTGGAAGCAAGTTTTGTATGGTATTAAAAATTCACATTTATAAAACACCATCGTGATGTCATGTCATGTCATTTGGTTTTATGGTCATTAGTTGAAAAATGTGAGAGATCATTTCTGTACGTTTATTATGTACATATGACCTTAAAGACAGAAAATGTTATATACTGTCAACAATTCCCGTATGTAAAAACATCATCATGATGTCATGTCAATATCTGTGATGAAAATTAATGAATTTACCATTTTGACACAAGTTCATTTGAACTTAAGAATTGAATTTTTTTGAGTAAAATTTTTTTGATTAAAATATCGAAGAATGATAAACTTCACTTTCTGTTTTTTAAAATAAAATTTGTCATAATGTTGATGGTAATACAACGTTCAATATATAGCTATGGTTCTAACTTGTAACAATTGTTCACAACAATAAACGTTTTAAATTAAATGGTTTGAACCCGGGAGTATCGTTACATGTTAGTAAATGTAGATCGTCCAGGTTGGTATAGTCCTGAGGAGGACTGTTTTTGTTGTTGTTGACTGACGTTTCGACAACCTTAACGGTAGTCCTTCTCAGGACTATACCAGTCCCGAGAACAGCCTTGTCGAAACGTCAGTCAACAAAAACAAAAACAGTCCATCTCAAGAATATACCAACATGTACGATCTACATTTACAAACATGTAACGATACTCCCGTGCTCAAACCATTTACTTTAAATTAACAGGTTTTGTTAACACCTTCGTAATGTGAAGGATTTTACTATTCGCGACTAAAAGAGTTAAATTTAGAGTGGGAAATATGTTCAGAAAAGATTAAATATTAAGGTTACACCACAAATGGAATGATAAAAAGTTATTAAAAGAACATTGTATAACATGTATGAACATTTATGTTGAACTATGAAGACTGACTACATTCTACAAATATGGAAAAGAGGCAAATGCAAAAGAGGAGAATGGAGAAACATGATCCAGGTTTTAATGTTCGTAATTAGAGTTGACAAGTTTTAAATTTAGTGTGCATGAGTATGTGGTTATTATGAAGGATCACCGTGGTTGATTTTTACAATTTGAAGATAAATAAAAAAATTCATGTTTAAACTAGGATTTTGTGATTAAATATTTCAATTTTTTGTTGTCAATGTAAGAGGCCAAGTACTGCAAGTAAATAGTTGGTTTTCACTCGTTATTTTTTTGAAATGCATACTAAAATCTTTCAGTTTCTAAAGAAAAATTACAATACAATAATCTATTTTAAAAAGCGTTCATTGAATTTCTAAGAGAAAAAAAATGTCGCTAAGTAATTGCACGAAGCATAAAAACTTATGCGATCAACAAAAAAGCAAGAGACATCAAGTAACTGGAGTCAGATTGGAAAAGAAAAGTTTTTAACCACGACGTTATTTGAAACTGAATCAAAGGTTTTACCAAAATCAAAGGAGATCACTCGAACAAAATCTGTATACTCGTTCAACCATTTTAACCAAAGATACCAACGTTTGTAACCCTTACAACTTAAGTAACATATATTACTGAAAGTACTTAACAAAAAACGGAAAATGCCAAATGAGAAATTAATTTAACCTAGTGCAGTGAAGCCTATACCTCATCAAAGGAGCCTTTGTTAAAAGATACTATATCTTTTCTTACATGAAGTACGCAACTCAATGTTTCCTGTTTCTAGTTTGTTATTTGCATTTCTATTTGAGGGAGAAACTTTTCTTTCTTGTTTCAATATAATGAACCATATTTAATCATTTGTACTTTGCTTGAAGTTTTCTCTTACGCCAAAGAAGACAAGTACCTCCAAAGTTTGAACGCTTCTACCAAGGTATTTATATAAACAACTAATATTTGAAATACCATCGATCAATTTTCTATAAAAGCGATTGTGTTAAGTAGCGTAGTCAGTTCTCAAGTTTAGTCACGCTATGAAAATTTCGGAACTTTATGATCATTTATTTCTTTGGAAACCTTTTGTTGTCATTGAGAGTCTTTCACTGATCATCAGAAAGTTTAATAAAATCAATTGTGTTTTTTTAATGTACACCGTGAATGTTTAACGACATCAAAACTCAATGTTCTAAAGCTATTCATCCGACATCACTATTTACTTAATAAAAACTTAAACTGTGTTTGCATTAGCCTGTACAAACCTGCGTATCTGAGCTACATCAATTATATCCATTAAAGATAATTTGCAAAGGAATCATGAATACATTTTAGAGAAAAATTTTAAACTTTTTTCTTAAAGTTGTCTGTTTTGCATTACTATTATTTACAAAAGAACTAAAAGATGTTTTTTGTGTTTGTACTGGCTTATGCAAACCTTGAGACTTTTGTAAGAACTCTCTAGCTGGTGCAAACCGTCAGCTTTCAGTGTAAAGCTTACACTGACATTGTCTCAAGTTCTACCAAATGTCTCCTCTGTTTACTTAACCCTGTACAACAATTAAGCATCTTTTATTTCCAAATCCCATCCTATATTCAATCTTCACAATTCTCTCGTTCGAATTTTCTTCATGGGTGTACAAGAGGTGAGGTGCGACCTTTCCCTTACTAATTATCAATATACCAACAATTAAATTTTTGATTTTATCTTCCTGTCATCCCTTTATATCCATTGATATTATCCATTAATGTCGATTCGTGTCCTTTATTGCAGATGCACAGACGGTCGTTGATATATATTTAAATTACGACTGTGAATTGGCTTTGTCGAATATCTTTCAAAGATTGATCTATGCTTTCTCTAAAGTTGCCCAAGGACGTCAAGCTATTGAATTAGGAGCGACACCAGTAAGTTGATGAATATGTTTCATAATGTTTACTTCTCTACATTGTCTTGTTCATATCTATGCCACTTGAAAAGGACTGGAACCTAGTCTATTATTGTGAAAAGGACTGGGACATAGTCTATCAACATGAAAAAACTGGAGCATAGTCTATCAACATGAAAAGGACTAGAACATGTCTCTAATATTTTGTGCTGACAATGTTGATTATAATACATCTTTTTATCACGTTTTTATATGAATAGTTTCAATGTCGTCTTATTTTTATATGATTTTTCCAGGTTCAAGAACGCAGTATTCTTATCAAAGGTCTGGAATGTCTCGTTTCTATTCCTAAATGTATGGTAGAATGGAGCAGGGATCTTTACTTTAAACCTATTTCTCAGGTGGACGATAATTTTGGTGAGTTTTAACATCTTTATGAAACTGAAGAAACTCGCATGTAGCGAATATAAACTTAATATTGTTATACATTTCGATAAGTTATCGCTTTATGATCCATTGTTCCCCTCTTTTGATATCGGCTACACTGACGATTTTCGTCTCCATCAAAATTCCATCTTTCTATACTCTGTATCCTTTATTTATCGAAGGTACTCCATTATTTTCTTTTACGCACGTTAATGTTCTTAATCGTAACTAGTTGTTCGACAATTGTAGTTAACCTCTCAGGATCTAAGTTATCCCTTAGTTATCTTTTTTACCCTTGCTGGTCTTGCGGTGGATCAAGGCTATATCTTAATGTTTATAGTTACTCATTATTGACCCATGCTACCCTCAATGTTCTAGTCTATCTCTCAATAATCTATACTATCTTCCCGATCGTCTAGGCTATCTGTTAATAGTAAGGACTTTATTTGAAGAGGGGGACACGTAATAGCTGAAAAGCTGACAAACCTGTGTCCCTCTAACTAGATAATACAGTATTACAAAAAATGATAAATGAATAAATATATAAATAATTACAAAATTCTATAGTAAAAATAGCAATACATATTAAAAATATTCAGAAAGATAAAATAAATTTATAAAAATTTAAAATTAGATAATGTGCTATTGCTTAATACAGTTTCAAAGTTGTCCAGGTTTTTATATGAGCTTATAAAATGCTTTTTCACAGCTGTTTTGAGTTGTTTTATTCTAGGCTTTTTTTGATATTATGGGGAAGGCTGTTCCATAACTTAACTGCGTCAACACTGAATGCCTTGCCACCATCGTTATTTCTTAGGTATTTGGGACACACTAAATTTAAATTGCCATGTCTGGTAGACTTATTGTGCAAAGAACTGTTCGTCTTGAGCAAATCTCTGATGTAAATCGGAACATTGCATTTGAGGCTCTTAAAAATCATGGTACATTTGTTTAGTTTGATTTCGTCAAAAAAAGGCAACCAGCCTAGTTTACTAAAGTTTACAACACTTCTAGAATAAGGGTCTACTCCAAGAATTACTCAGGCAGCCCTTTTCTGTAACCTTAGGAGACAGTGGAGTTCTTTAACGTCGCAGGTATTTCAAACCATGCTCCCGTACATAAGGGTTTAATCAAGGCGTTATAGTATCAAAGTCTTTCTTTTATTGGAAGGTATCTCTTTATCTTTTTCAAGAAACCAATACGCTGAGAAAGCTTGGCCTTTAGGCTAGAAATGTGGTCACTAAATGTAAGATCTTGATCGAGTGTTACACCAAGCAATTTATAAGAGGTTACTTGTTCTATTTCGGCCCCATCAATGGTCACCGACAGGTGATTGCCATCAACTAATGATGAATGTAGCCTCTTTCATGTGATAAGTAATGCTTTGGTTTTAACAGCGTTTAGGACCATCCCATTTTCGCTAGACCATTTACTTAATTTATCCATGTATTCTTGAAGACGTCGTTCTAATTCCAATGGTGCATTATCGATATTAGCGCTGGCTTTAAATGTGGTGTCATCCGCGTAAGCATGAATAGTTGAGTCCGATCTAACAGCTTCGGGAAGATCATTGACGAAAATTAAAAACAGTACAGGTCGTAATATGCTACCTTGAGGAACTCCATTGGTTAGCATAAGTTGTGACGAAGTCGAGTTATTTACAGTGACACACTGTTTGCGATTGAGTAGATAGCTTTGCAATAGCTTTACAACATTATCTGGAAATCCATATGATCTTAACTTTACTAGGAGAATGTCATGATTGATCAAGTCGAATGCCTTGCTATAGTCCACAAGGACTAAGCCGCTGACATTTTTCTTATCAAGGTCAAGGAGGACTTGGTCCAGAAGAAACAATAAAGCAGTATCCGTGGAGTGGTTTTTACGGAAACCTGATTGAAAGCGGTATAAAAGTGCATTTTCTGTTAAGTAGGTGTTCATTGCATTGAAGATGTGTCTTTCAAAGACTTTAGAAAGAATAGGCAAAATACTGATAGGACGATAGTTTTGAATATCTTGCTTGTTTCCTTGATTCTTGAATAGTGGTTTAACCTTTGCTATTTTCCATTGTGAGGGAAATGTACAAGTTTCAATACAGTGATTTATAATTTTAGCTATGGAGCGTGATATTTCAGGAACTGCAATCCTTAGAACTCTGGCACCAAGCCCATCGATTCCCGTGGCTTTGTGTGTAGGTATACTTAGAAGATAATCGTTAACCTCACTAGGAGTTATTTGCGGAATAAGATTCTCAATTAGACTGTTAGATTTGTCTGGTGGACCAGGAAGAGCATCATAATGAAGTAAAGGTGCCGCTTTTATAAGACGTTTATATACATCAGCGAAGAAGCGGTTAAAGCGTTCAGCGATTGATTTGTCATCCTTTATCAGGTTGTTGTTTTCGTCAGCAATAGGGACGGAGTCGTCATTATTCCTTGTATCTTTAGATAGGTCTTTATTTAAAGACCAAGTTTCTTTGTACATTTTTGACTTTTACTGAATTGAGTTTTAAAGTGCTGTTCCTTCGCATTTCTTAGTTTCCTCGTCACTTCGTTTTTAATCAGTTTAAAAGCAGACCAATCTTGTTCATTTTGTGTTCTCCTGGTCCTCTTTAGAAGATTATCGCGTTTATTTATTTCGTTGTATAGATCATTAGTGAACCATTTTGGCTGATTGATTTTCTTCACACTCTTGAACTTTAAAGGTGCGGGATTATCAAGAATGTCATTAAAGATTTTGTACCAAGATTCAACAATGTTATTGGCATCTCGAAAAACAAAGGAGATATCCCAAGGGGCTTCTCTTAAGTCTCGCAGAAAAGCACTCTTTGTTGATTTTGTCGATATTTCTGTATTTGATTTTGGAATGTTGTTTACGTTGTGCATCCATGGTTTTTTAGCACCTCAAGATAGTGACCGGAAGGTGATCGGAAAGTCCAGATTTACCTATGGCTACTTCTGTAAATCTAACAGGATGACTAGAATAAATATGGTCTAAGCACGCATCAGAGGCAGGTCTTGTTACTGTATTTACCATCTGTGTTATCCAAGACTCTTCAGTGCCTTTGCGCGACAATGTTTTGAATAACAATTGAAATTAATATAATCTAAATTGAAGTCTCCCAGAATAATCAATTCATGGTTTTGGAGATGGGCATTTTCAATATTTTTACCCAAACTCTCATTATAATCTTTGTTGGCTGATGGTGGACGGTAAACACCAGATGTCAAAATCGGTCTCTTTGATTTATGAGGACAAATTTGAAGCCAGAGAGTTTCAAGATCATCCAGTTCCAAATCTCTTCGACATGAAGCCATAACTTTCACATTTACATACGCAATTATGCCGCCACGTTTCTTCCCGATTTGATCTTTTCTGGGTAATGTGTAGCCGGGTATCATGTAATAGCTGTCTGGAATTTTACTAGATCCGAACGTCTCAGTGAGAATTAAGACGTCGAGTTTAGCAGCACTGTTGTTGTTCGAGGTGAGCATTAGAGGTAGTTCTTCCAATTTGGTGTCAGTCAGTCTTTGGATGTTCCAGTGGCAGACTGATAAGCCTCTGAAGCCTACAGGAGGTTGAAGGTTATTAGGTCCTGGATTGACGGCAATATCGCCAGATAGAAGAATACACAGACAAAATTGGCCAAGTTTGACGAACCGCAACAACGCCTGCAGCTTCAAATTCAAATCGCAAGGTGTGCATTTCGAAGGCTTTGACTTACAGTCGAACGTAGGTGGAGCAGATATTTCCTTCCCAATGAAGAATCTGACTGTAGAGCGATCGAATTCAGGTGTAATTGAAGTAAATTGGCCAAGTAAAACGCTGATAATAGTCAATTGAAGCACGACTGCAAAAACACGTCTGCACGCCATGACTAATTTTCAAGCTTGATTGCTTTTGGCCTATTAATTTTATTTCCGTTTGCCCAAGTGAGCAAATTTGTTATTCGATAACAGCTCAGGTTGTTCGCAAGTACGTACTAATCAATGAAACTGAAATCTTATGACTGAAACTAAATAGTAAGGTAAAGATGCGGGTAGGAGTCAACAGATTAGTTAAGTTTGTGGAGAAGTGGGATAAAGTTGTGAAAGTTGGTAAAATGATTGGCGAATGTAGGTTTACCATAGACAGAGGTAGTTGTTGCTAATCAAAAGGCAGATGTCAAGGTCTAAAAATGGAAATCTGCTATCGTTTTCCTTCTCTGCGGTGAGATATTATTGGGATGTTGATGGTTTACGTAATCAAAGCAGAAAGAGCTGAAATTAGATAATTTGATTATCTTTTATTTAATTAGATAATTTGATTAGATAATTTGATTATCTAATTTTTCTAATTTGCTTTGATTTTTTTATTAATTATCTTTGATTATGTTTAAATATGTTAGTCCTGAGAAGGAGTGTTTTTGTTGTTATTGACTGACGTTTCGACAACCTTAGCGGTAGTCATCTTCAGAGTCAAAAGACTCTGACTCTGAAGATGACTACCGTTAAGGTTGTCGAAAAATGACTCTGAAGATGACTACCGCTAAAGTTGTCGAAACGTCAGTCAACAACAACAAAACAGTCCTTCTCAGAACCATACCAACCTGGACGATTTATTTACAAACCCATACTTCAATTTTTTAAATTTAATACCAGAGAGCAATGCAATAATACCAGAGAAATGTGTATGAAGTACGTACTTTCTAGTAACACAATTCCGGTAATTAGATTCCGGTAATAGAACGAGACATGTTGATGGTGTACAATTCAAATGGTTGCATCAATAGGATAGTTCATTATGTTCAATCGCTGTACATCACTGTGTGTGACGACGGTGTTTTGATGACTTCAGAAGTACAAACCTTGAAAGACCTAAAAACGTAAGATCCCAATTTTCTCTCTAATATCACTATCCAGAGGCAATGTACCATATTTTCTTAGGTAATGTAAGACAATATTTCCAAGGTTGTGTTCATGAGAACGTTGAAAACGAAACAGAGATAAACTGAGTAAGGCATAAAGTAAATCCTATAATCTTTACGATTCTGGATCGGCCGTATCCTGCATGCTTCATTGCAGACGTAATTTTTTGAGCTTAGGTGAATTTATTCCGAAGATATTTCGATTTCAAAAACTTTGTTGTGAAGTTGATTTGATTGTTTGATTAAACATGACGATAGTTCTTATTGAATACAAACTACCGGCGTAAGTATTTTTACATATTTATTGGACACAGCAAATGACTTAACAAGCTCAACTTGCCAATCAGTCATCATCTTCTTCAAAAGTCTTAAAATAAATTGTCCATCATAGGTTTCTTACGGATCCATATAAAGTTGTGTGGTATTGGAGACTGGTTTTGGAATGAAGAAAAACACTGAGATCGTCAGCCTTTCTCTCTTTCCACCTTGTAGTACAGTTTGTCAACTGATACCTCCTAAATTTTTTGTTTCCGTCAATGACCCATACGAATTTCTCGATGCGAAACAAAGCACTGTCGCCCCACAAGGCCATAATTTGTCTATATCTCAGAATTGCTTTCAAAAACAAAATTTTTCGCGAAAGCCGCTCAAGACATGACATTGCCTTAATCAGTGTCTGTTTTTTAATGAAAGATAGAGTGGGAAGTATGGTGTCAATTATTTTCTGCTTCACTAGCCATTGCTTATGATAATTCGAGTTTAACCTATCAAAAGCTTGCATGTAATAGCTATATTATAAAGGCGATCCGACCACTAGTGTTTCTCCCCAGAATAACGAACGCTAAAATATAGATACCTCAATGCAGCACTTGCCAATCATTTAGGAAAAAATGAAGGCATATTCAATGACAACACCTTATTATGTAGTACATTAAATGAAAGTCAATAGCACAAAACAAATGTCGATAAAATTTATTGAACGCTTATTATAACTCTTAAACAAGTATTTACAATATGGATGACGCAGCAATTCTGCCTTTCCATGTGAAATTTTTATGAGTGATAAATTGCAAGTCCTTTTTTTACAGTGAATGGTTTGAGCGTGGGAGTATACTTAGATGTTTTTTAGATGTAGATCGTTCATGTTAGTAGAGTCTTGAGGAGGACTGTTAGTGTTAACGTTGACTGACGTTTCGACAGCGTTAGCGCCGCAGTCATCTTCAGAATCAAGTGAGGAGTAAAAGTCAGGTTTGCCGTATTTGTTGTCTGGTTCATACGCCATCGTATTGTGCATGCAGAGGTAATTTGTACATGTCAATTGTGTATTTCGGATTAGTCTAGATATGAGTAACCCACTTCTTGATTGCACTTCTTCGAATTGAATGCACCTGGAACTGTCAGCTATTAAATAACGTTTGGATAGCATGCTAATTATAGATGTTGAATGTGTGGAGTCTAATAAGCAGCTTCAGACTGTTTAACAAAACACAGATCTTCCCCCAAGAAACTACATAGTGTCTTCGAAAATGGATACATTCTATTAGGTAAAACATTATCTCGAAAAAGAATTAAAAGCTAGATGAGTAATGTCAAGGTTACGTGAAATTATGTTAATGATGGGAAGGTGTAGAAAATAGAATGGATTTTTGTTTGTTGGGCACATAGTCGTTAGAGTGCGCGATGTAAAAGGAAGATAAAGATAAAGTGCTTACGAAAACCTAAGTGTTCTTAAATATGGGCGTAAGAATATCGTTAGTTTTTTTGGTTTTTTTAAGGGGGGACATATCTATTAATTATACGTAATGTTAAGTTCTTTTGAAATCCAGTGTTTTCAAAGGCTTATAACATGCATACATGAAAATGACCCCAGTCTTCCTACGCCTGCATGTTCTCATATGCTGCAAATTAGCTAATCTTGGCTTGTTTTGGCAAGATTGCTATCGAGTGAGTAATACAACATTGAGATTGTTTTGTGGTTGCACCTAAGATCTTTTTCAAAACAGTTTTCTGAGAATTTCTATTTGACACGTCACGAGTTTTATTAAAATGTCTAACGCAGTATGGGCAAAGTGAGAACAAAATCATGTTTTGAAAAAACCTGTTATCTGTATATGTTTTTTGTATTTGCGATAGTTTTCATTCTTTTTCATTATCATTATAGCTATTCGTAACTTTTCTCAATATTGTTTATTTTTTGTTGTTAGATTATTAAGAAAGTTGACAGCCAAAACCTAAGGATATGCTATAAAGTACATTTAGTCGTTAACTTATTACTGGAATGTTTAACTTATTACTGGAATGTTTGCAATGATAAAGTCGACTTTGGATTGATCATATTTTTAGATTGCAACCCACCTCCATGTAATTATCAAACATTGTGGCTCGCTCACAAATGCTGGTGCACACAATAGTAGATAAAGTGTTTTTACTTGACCGCCAACATGGCGCCATGACATGACATTCAAATCACCTATTTTGCTAGGAGCAGTTAAAGTGACACTGTGACGAAAAATTGAGTCAACATTTTATTACAATTTATAAAATGAAGAGTTGATTAAGCATACTGTCCAAATTTTAGCGGAAAATTCCATCATAATCCAGGTTTTTTATAAACCTGCTATTACTCGGCTGCCATTACTGAGCTCTCATTTAATAAATTTTGGCACTCTATTTTTCAAATTATTTCATTTCACTATAGTTCAGAAACACATATAGACTTCAAATTGTCTTCTGAGCCTTTTCTTAGCAAAACGCTTACACAGACGAAGTTTATTATGCTTATACTGAACCTGCATGCTGCAGCTACTTGTTCTGAGCATATAAAATATTTGCAAGATTTAAGCATGCGATAGCATAAGCAAGAATTAAGAATTATCTTTACGATTATCTGAAGAGAACCCAACCAATACTTGGTAATTTTGTCTCTATATAGAGTCAATTGTACGGTGTTATGTTGAGTATTCTGTATATTATTGTATAAATACTTTTAACGTTATAAATATGTGGCAACTGGAACTTAGAATTTGTCGTGAAACATAGAGTCAATTGTACGGTGTTATGTTGAGTATTCTGTATATTATTGTATAAATACTCGAGTGTTAACAAGCTTTATACGTGTATAAAATGTGGCAACTGGAACTTAGAATTTGTCGTGAAACATAGAGTCAATTGTACGGTGTTATGTTGAGTATTCTGTATATTATTGTATAAATACTCGAGTGTTAACAAGCTTTATACGTGTATAAAATGTGGCAACTGGAACTTAGAATTTGTCGTGAAACATAGAGTCAATTGTACGGTGTTATGTTGAGTATTCTGTATATTATTGTATAAATACTCGAGTGTTAACAAGCTTTATACGTGTATAAAATGTGGCAACTGGAACTTAGAATTTGTCGTGAAACATAGAGTCAATTGTACGGTGTTATGTTGA
Source organism: Xenia sp. Carnegie-2017 (assembly GCF_021976095.1). NCBI lineage: Eukaryota > Metazoa > Cnidaria > Anthozoa > Malacalcyonacea > Xeniidae > Xenia > Xenia sp. Carnegie-2017. Next base: position 4,680,143 of record NW_025813487.1, on the reverse strand, counting down.
GTATTCTGTATATTATTGTATAAATACTCGAGTGTTAACAAGCTTTATACGTGTATAAAATGTGGCAACTGGAACTTAGAATTTGTCGTGAAACATAGAGTCAATTGTACGGTGTTATGTTGAGTATTCTGTATATTATTGTATAAATACTCGAGTGTTAACAAGCTTTATACGTGTATAAAATGTGGCAACTGGAACTTAGAATTTGTCGTGAAACATAGAGTCAATTGTACGGTGTTATGTTGAGTATTCTGTATATTATTGTATAAATACTCGAGTGTTAACAAGCTTTATACGTGTATAAAATGTGACACTGGAACTTAGAATTTGTCGTGAAACATAGAGTCAATTGTACGGTGTTATGTTGAGTATTCTGTATATTATTGTATAAATACTCGAGTGTTAAAAAGCTTTATACGTGTATAAAATGTGGCAACTGGAACTTAGAATTTGTCGTGAAACATAGAGTCAATTGTACGGTGTTATGTTGAGTATTCTGTATATTATTGTATAAATACTCGAGTGTTAACAAGCTTTATACGTGTATAAAATGTGGCAACTGGAACTTAGAATTTGTCGTGAAACATAGCGTCAATTGTACGGTGTTATGTTGAGTATTCTGTATATTATTGTATAAATACTCGAGTGTTAACAAGCTTTATACGTGTATAAAATGTGGCAACTGGAACTTAGAATTTGTCGTGAAACATAGAGTCAATTGTACGGTGTTATGTTGAGTATTCTGTATATTATTGTATAAATACTCGAGTGTTAACAAGCTTTATACGTGTATAAAATGTGGCAACTGGAACTTAGAATTTGTCGTGAAACATAGAGTCAATTGTACGGTGTTATGTTGAGTATTCTGTATATTATTGTATAAATACTCAAGTGTTAACAAGCTTTATACGTGTATAAAATGTGGCAACTGGAACTTAGAATTTGTCGTGAAACATAGAGTCAATTGTACGGTGTTATGTTGAGTATTCTGTATATTATTGTATAAATACTCGAGTGTTAACAAGCTTTATACGTGTATAAAATGTGGCAACTGGAACTTAGAATTTGTCGTGAAACATAGAGTCAATTGTACGGTGTTATGTTGAGTATTCTGTATATTATTGTATAAATACTCAAGTGTTAACAATCTTTATACGTGTATAAAATGTGGGGCAACTGGAACTTAGAATTTGTCGTGAAACATAGAGTCAATTGTACGGTGTTATGTTGAGTATTCTGTATATTATTGTATAAATACTCGAGTGTTAACAAGCTTTATACGTGTATAAAATGTGGCAACTGGAACTTAGAATTTGTCGTGAAACATAGAGTCATTTGTATGGTGTTATGTTGAGTATTCTGTATATTATTGTATAAATACTCGAGTGTTAACAAGCTTTATACGTGTATAAAATGTGGCAACTGGAACTTAGAATTTGTCGTGAAACATAGAGTCAATTGTACGGTGTTATGTTGAGTATTCTGTATATTATTGTATAAATAATCGAGTGTTAACAGGCTTTATACGTGTATAAAATGTGGCAACTGGAATTTAGAATTTGTCGTGAAACATAGAGTCATTTGTACGGTATTATGTTGAGTATTCTGTATATTATTGTATAAATACTCGAGTGTTAACAATCTTTATACGTGTATAAAATGTGGCAACTGGAACTTAGAATGTGTCGTGAAACATAGAGTCAATTGTACGGTGTTATGTTGAGTATTCTGTATATTATTGTATAAATACTCGAGTGTTAACAAGCTTTATACGTGTATAAACTGTGACAACTTGAACTTAGAATTTGTCGTGAAACATAGAGTCAATTGTACGGTGTTATGTTGAGTATTCTGTATATTATTGTATAAATACTCGAGTGTTAACATGCTTTACACGTGTATAAACTGTGGCAACTGGAACTTAGAATTTGTCGTGAAACATAGAGTCAATTGTACGGTGTTATGTTGAGTATTCTGTATATTATTGTATAAATACTCGAGTGTTAACAAGCTTTATACGTGTATAAAATGTGGCAACTGGAACTTAGAATTTGTCGTGAAACATAGCGTCAATTGTACGGTGTTATGTTGAGTATTCTGTATATTATTGTATAAATACTCGAGTGTTAACAAGCTTTATACGTGTATAAAATGTGGCAACTGGAACTTAGAATTTGTCGTGAAACATAGAGTCAATTGTACGGTGTTATGTTGAGTATTCTGTATATTATTGTATAAATACTCAAGTGTTAACAATCTTTATACGTGTATAAAATGTGGCAACTGGAACTTAGAATTTGTCGTGAAACATAGAGTCATTTGTACGGTGTTATGTTGAGTATTCTGTATATTATTGTATAAATACTCGAGTGTTAACAAGCTTTATACGTGTATAAAATGTGGCAACTGGAACTTAGAATTTGTCGTGAAACATAGCGTCAATTGTACGGTGTTATGTTGAGTATTCTGTATATTATTGTATAAATACTCGAGTGTTAACAAGCTTTATACGTGTATAAAATGTGACAACTGGAACTTAGAATTTGTCGTGAAACATAGAGTCAATTGTACGGTGTTATGTTGAGTATTCTGTATATTATTGTATAAATACTCGAGTGTTAACAAGCTTTATACGTGTATAAAATGTGACAACTGGAACTTAGAATTTGTCGTGAAACATAGAGTCAATTGTACGGTGTTATGTTGAGTATTCTGTATATTATTGTATAAATACTGAGTGTTAACAATCTTTATACGTGTATAAAATGTGGCAACTGGAACTTAGAATTTGTCGTGAAACATAGAGTCAATTGTACGGTGTTATGTTGAGTATTCTGTATATTATTGTATAAATACTCGAGTGTTAACAAGCTTTATACGTGTATAAAATGTGACAACTGGAACTTAGAATTTGTCGTGAAACATAGCGTCAATTGTACGGTGTTATGTTGAGTATTCTGTATATTATTGTATAAATACTCGAGTGTTAACAAGCTTTATACGTGTATAAAATGTGGCAACTGGAACTTAGAATTTGTCGTGAAACATAGAGTCATTTGTACGGTGTTATGTTGAGTATTCTGTATATTATTGTATAAATACTCAAGTGTTAACAATCTTTATACGTGTATAAAATGTGACAACTGGAACTTAGAATTTGTCGTGAAACATAGAGTCAATTGTACGGTGTTATGTTGAGTATTCTGTATATTATTGTATAAATACTCGAGTGTTAACAATGTTTATACGTGTATAAAATGTGGCAACTGGAACTTAGAATGTGTCGTGAAACATAGAGTCAATTGTACGGTGTTATGTTGAGTATTCTGTATATTATTGTATAAATACTCGAGTGTTAACAATCTTTATACGTGTATAAAATGTGGCAACTGGAACTTAGAATTTGTCGTGAAACATAGAGTCAATTGTACGGTGTTATGTTGAGTATTCTGTATATTATTGTATAAATACTCGAGTGTTAACAAGCTTTATACGTGTATAAAATGTGGCAACTGGAACTTAGAATTTGTCGTGAAACATAGAGTCAATTGTACGGTGTTATGTTGAGTATTCTGTATATTATTGTATAAATACTCGAGTGTTAACAAGCTTTATACGTGTATAAAATGTGGCAACTGGAACTTAGAATTTGTCGTGAAACATAGAGTCAATTGTACGGTGTTATGTTGAGTATTCTGTATATTATTGTATAAATACTCGAGTGTTAACAAGCTTTATACGTGTATAAAATGTGGCAACTGGAACTTAGAATTTGTCGTGAAACATAGAGTCAATTGTACGGTGTTATGTTGAGTATTCTGTATATTATTGTATAAATACTCGAGTGTTAACAAGCTTTATACGTGTATAAACTGTGACAACTGGAACTTAGAATTTGTCGTGAAACATAGAGTCAATTGTACGGTGTTATGTTGAGTATTCTGTATATTATTGTATAAATACTCGAGTGTTAACAAGCTTTATACGTGTATAAAATGTGGCAACTGGAACTTAGAATTTGTCGTGAAACATAGAGTCAATTGTACGGTGTTATGTTGAGTATTCTGTATATTATTGTATAAATACTCGAGTGTTAACAAGCTTTATACGTGTATAAAATGTGGCAACTGGAACTTAGAATTTGTCGTGAAACATAGAGTCAATTGTACGGTGTTATGTTGAGTATTCTGTATATTATTGTATAAATACTCGAGTGTTAACAATCTTTATACGTGTATAAAATGTGGGGCAACTGGAACTTAGAATTTGTCGTGAAACATAGAGTCAATTGTACGGTGTTATGTTGAGTATTCTGTATATTATTGTATAAATACTCGAGTGTTAACAAGCTTTATACGTGTATAAACTGTGACAACTTGAACTTAGAATTTGTCGTGAAACATAGCGAGAGTATTTGTTATTTTGAAAGTTGTGACCTACAGAAAAAAATGATGGCAAATAAAATGATAGAGGTGCTTCATTTATCACCCTGGTTTGAACCAGTATGTTAAAATACTTTGTTGCTGAAAACTGCTGGTTGAAATTTTGAAACAATTTTACTCTTATTGTCGCACGCTTAACTCTTGCTAATATTCCATATGCTCAGTACTAGTAGCTGCAGCCTGCAGGTTTGATGAAAATATATATTTTTAACTGCAAATACAAAATCTAAAATACAAGTAGCTACGTTTATTAACTTTAAATGTTAAGCATACACCAAGCGGGGCTACTTTAAAATTTTAGAATTTTCCATTTACTTCTTTAGCAATAATCAACATTTCATTTTGTTGCGCCAAAGAGAGGCCTGTTTTTTAAAGTGCATCGCTCGAAACTCAAACTCACCGGGGTTTTAGCTAGCTATCAAAAAATAGGTACGCAATGCATACCAGTGGGTAGCCAATCAACTAAATAGGACTAAATGAAGTAGGTAAATTAACATAATTCAAATAAAATTGTACATTTGTTATCATTTACGCCAAACTCGTTTAGTGTTTGAAAATTAACTTTAGTTATAGGACTAAAATTAAGTGAGTGTTTCACCATTTCTGCATTTTTCGAACGCTTAGATTGCACGTCTAAAATGCATGTGCTCTCAGGAATCGCATCAAGAAAATAACGTCATTTAGATTTCTTCCGACTTTTAAAGGATTTTTTCACTTAAAGCCATTTTCTTACAGTTAAGTTATAAAAACGTTTTCTGACGTGTCTTGGATGTAAGCCGTATTTGTTCGAACAAGTGCAGCGGTATCAATTTTTCTCACCACACGTACGGCGCTTATTGGAGGGCAGCGCTAGCTCGGGGGAGGCTTTATGACATGATTATTCAACATAATTATACAGGGAATTAATTGTGTTTTTAGCCATCGGGTCGTGTTTTTTAATTCTTTTTTTCTAATCACGTCTTGAAAAGTCTATACATTTCCAAAGATTTTGTGTTTATTGCAAACAATGTTTTATAGTAAACGCTTTGCTTAATAATTGCAAGTGATCGAAAGTATTTTGTATTTCCTGTTCATGGATTACATAGTTTTACTTCTGGTGTCCTAACTCCCTCTTTGTAGGAGTTAGGACACCAGAAGTCCAGCGTCCGCCATTTTTGTTCCAAAAGCCAGCATATACAATATAGCGTTATAGGTAGAGAGGACCAATTTTTGGCTTTTTTTGCATGTTTACAGAGCGACAGGGATCAGTATCTTTTGAATTTAGTTGTTAAAGGTAGTATGGATATCGTGCTATTAGAACAGCTTTAATTTAACCCAGTGGACTACCGAACTGAGCTACAGTAGGATATACCACAAAGTCAATTGTGTCGTGCTCGTGTGCGGCCATTCCGGATTTATGACTGCAAATGTAAACAGAAAATAAATCCGACATAAAACATCCCAGATTTGCGATGAATCCGAAAACTTTAGCCCTAGTGTAAACGGGGTCTTAATGAAAATTCGCTTGCGAATTGTAAAGAAGCTTTTCAGCAATTTTGTTGTGGCAATCTGGAATGCTCGTTTCAGCAAGGATTTGCTTACAGTTTTCAATAAGGAAAGTTACAACGTTCTGCTTTAGAAGTATTTGATCTTGCGTTTTTGTAAACAACTGCTCTGCACACGTAGAAGATCTTTAACAGCACGTGAGATGTAAGTTAAAGATGTTATGGTATAATCCCTTAACTGCGTAAATGATTGGGCTTTTACTTGGTAATCATGTTCTCCAGTGGAAGCGGGCGGTTTTTTCTCGAAGCCTTAATGCAAGTTTTCACAATGTTTGTTGAGTTTGATGAACTGCTGAACTAAGTAACCACCAAGATGTTCTAGGCTTTATAGTTCTTGACTCTTGGTCAAGTCAATCATCATCACAATGTTGTTCTTCTATACATAATGGATTGTCATTAAGACAACTCTTTGGAAGCTTTATGTCAAGAAAAGATATTTTGTCAGCTGTTTTGTCTGTTTCATAAGATGATGTTTCCTTTCCAGGCATGCATTGTGTCATACCACACACCAATTTGGTTGCAAAACTTCTGTTGCAAAGCTGTTGCTGAAGCTTCTTTACTTATAATTTCTTCTTCAATCAGGTATTGAATTGCTGCTCCTATTTTTCTTGACAAGAGATTCTTCGCAAAGCTTACTTCATTTTGTTGAAATGACATAGATTTAAAGCTTTATCGTCCAAGTGTGGTGCTACTTTCATGTTGTGCATTTAATCATGGTCAACCAACTCTTTGACAAAGCGTATTGTAACTGCATTACTTGGTAGGTTGTTGTCACGAACCACATAATCTGGTAGATAAATAACTTGTTTTCGGTTCAAGTGATTGCGGATATATTTTAACAAGTGTAGAACATCTGGCATGAAGGTTAGTTGCATGTTTTCAACCACAGGATGAGAGCATGAATTAGATAATACCAATTGTTCGTATTTTTGAAAATTTACAGGATATACCGAATTTTCTTAAAATTACCTGATTACCACCTCGTATATCCATTGTGATATTCATGACTTTAAGGTTGCTTTCATGCGCTTTTTCTATTATAACAATTATTATTTGCTTGATCTGAACAGCATTAAAAGAGTCTCCTGTAAAGTAGTAAGCTACCACCTGCTTCCATCTGGTTGTCAAGCCACATAACATCAGGACAAATGCTTGATTTGCCATAACATCTACCATTGATTTGTATTTGCTCCCAGAAATGGTACATTGTCCTTTTACTGAGCCTGTTTTTGATCAAAGTCATATGAAGATTTGAAGGACGTTTGATCTAGTCGAAGATAACTGTCACGCTTTTCATCTGTCATGGATTTTGTCTTGGTATGAAATATTAGAAGAGTAACTGTATGTAAGAACATAATTAAAGGTGTACCGATAACTGCTTAAAATAACTTTTTAGTTATGCAAGTATACCTTCTCGGCAAGTGCTAAACAAGCCTCAGAAATTATACCAGCTGAGAAACCAATGTGTTGCATTCTCCGATTTAATGTGCGAACGAGGGTAGTGGCTAGTTAAAGTCCAACAACATGTTATAGCCAGTTGTTCCACAGGAATATCTTTGTTGTGTGGCTTGCTCAATGGTGGAATTGCACCAAAGACTGAAATTATACCATTTATAGAACTTAGTAAATTAAAATTGCTCTCCTCATTACATGAATACAATATTTTTAAATGTTAAAACAAGTCACGTTTACCCTGTGTACGTTTTCATTTCTATTTTTTCTAGTGAGAAAAGTTGATCATCGTTGAAGATAGCTGATAAATTGTTACGAAGATTCTTGTTCTTATTTTTCAGTTTGACAATTTCTTCCCGCCATCTTCTAATTTCAAGTTCTTCAAAAGATTTGACTTTAGAACAGTTTTCATCGTAGTTTTCAGATTGCATTAATTCACTGACCTCGCTCTCTTCAACAAAATTGCTTGCCCAAACCGTGTTAGCGTTTAACGGAGTTGATTTTTGCACAAGGTTTAGAGATTCTGAAGCATTAGAGATTTTAAGTCAACACATACCGAAGAAACATTTACGAAACACAGCAAGTACTTGCCCGTTGTTCTAAAAATTCGTTTTCTTGGACTTTTCTACGAAGTACTGGTTTTCGATGCGAAAACAGAATGGGAATTGCATTTGGCTTCAATTTACGGAGAATAATTGGCTCAAACTGACTCGCTTCAAAGTGCATTTTCATAAAATTATCACTTTTATTTACGAAGCCGTTTAGCAAAATCACAGAGTTTTGAAAGAAGGTTTATCAACGAATATACAGGGTATCCACCAAAAAAGTTACACTACAGAAATCATTTAATTCTTCCTAAAGCGTACACAAGAAAAATTAAACGAGAATTTATAATTTCAATAGTGTCACTTTTATAACAATACTGTACTTAAATAAGGTTGGTACACGAGATATGATACAAGTAATCAATCCTTCTAAAAAACGTTTTATTCTAATTGATATTCTAATAACACAAGTAAAATCATTTCATGGCATGCTGACAAAGACGAGAGGTAGATGTTGGATTGAAGTGTTCCAGACTTATTGCGCAGAGCCCTTTCTTTCTCTTTTAAATGTTCTTTTTACCACTCGAGACCGCGTACATTCTATATCCATCGTTTCTTCGAATGCAGGAATCAACCGCGCAACATGAAACCATTTTAAAAGAACTTTGTAATTAATCTCCTATGTAAACAATAGTTAAACTTCCCGCTTTTTCAACAAAAATGGCGGCTAAAATACCCATGTGACCACATTTACCCAATCGTTACGCAGAATGCAAAGAGCAATAAGTGTCCCAACTCTTTCAATACAGATCTATCTAGCATGCGCAGCGGCTACCCACAAAAACTGAACAGTTTAGAAAACGTCACTATAGTCATCAACGCGTAAAATTTGCAAAACCCTTTCGTGTAAATGGGTAGTTAAACTTCTAATGGTTAGTCTAACTATAAAGTTTTCGAAAATAATAACCTTTTCTGGGTAAAAATTCTGTTCCCGAAAAGCACTTTTGAAAAAGCTTGCGCACGGAAATGACGCAGCTAAAATACGATTAGAACACAAAGGATGAAAATATGGCACATGTTCTTCAAGATAAGAAAGTTTTAGGAAATTTTGCTGATGCGTTTCAAATTGCCGATTATTTTGAACTTTTGTTTTAAAATGCCGTTATAATCGTTATCAGTTATCCGTAGGTTTGTGCTTGAATATAAATAATTTATGAAAAATGGCAATTAAAAAGGATGAAGCACAAAAAATCCGCATTTTTGGATGCCGATCTTTCATGCACGTTTTTGATAATTCTTTAAATTCTTTGTTAGCTTGAAAAGCACGTGTTTTATTTCATTCCTATGTGTTCTATCTCCTTTTTAGCTTTGTAATTTTTGTGTGCAAGCTACTTTAAAAGCGCGTTCAAGATTGTTTGAATATGGATCATTGATTTATCGCACTTGTTGATCAGATCCTTTTGGAAATTTCCTTTATAGCTCTGTGTCACTAAATGTCTCAATTGATAAAAAGCTGGTAATCATAATGAGGCTGCTGAATGCTTTAGAGCTATTTGAAAATGGCAACATTTACTGCAATTACCATTTATTTTCAACTATTAATAAATACTATGCGGAATATTTCAATCATAGTGTAAAAACTCCTGTATCAACAGGAGTGCTTGGATTCAAGTTTCACTGGCAAAGATTTTGTTAAAAAAGACTCATTGTTGAACTGCCATGACAAGTAGAGAAGTTATTATTTTTTCGAATTTTAGGCTTGTCTTCTGTCATTGAAAGATTAATCCACTCTTATTATCCTGATCAAGAAAAGCTCAAAACACAATGCAGTCATTGAGCTCCTTTATTCAACATAAAAAATTCTAATCATGTACACATCTTAGCTTTGAAGGAACACCTAAAACTGGTCAAGTATTTCAACCTGACCATTTTGCAACTCTACTTTTTTTTAATTAGTGTAATCCTTTGTTGCATGAATTTTTTCGCCGATCAAGGCCCATTGTGTTCGTTGGTTGTTGTTCTGGAGCAATACCATGCAGCAAAGGGTCAATTAAGGAAAACTCGCTCATAGCCACATCTGTAGTGGATTGCAGCTGTTACTAGCTAACTGCCGTATGTAATTTATCGCGCATGTTGTGCTTTGCGTTGCATGAACTTCGAGAAGATTTTCGGGCACGTACGTCGCACGTACGCCATAGTTTTGTACGTGTGTAACCCTTTGCTGCATGAATTTTTTCGCGAATCAAGGCCATCGCGTTTGATGATTGTTGCCCTAAAGCAACATCAGGAGCAAATGGTTCGGAGGAAAAATTCAAATTGTAGCAATTCCACCTCACATATTTCTCATGCGGAGACCAAAAAATTTCAGCAAATGAGAAAGGTACTATTTTCAAAGTTTTTCGAAAGAAGAAACAATGATTAGGACTTTTGTTGAAGTAGCAGCCATTGCTGTAAAGGTATCGCATGAAAAATAATGCTCAATCCAGTGAGGCTTCTATTAGTTGTACTATGCCAGAATATTTCTCTGAATCTGTGCATTTACAAGAAAGCTTAAAACAATTGATTGCAAACCAAGGCATGCACCTAATAATTAATTTGATGCAGCCCTTTATAGAGAAATGGTTAAAAGTATATCTACCAATGAGATCTCTAATCTGGTTGGGAATGTTTTTAGGTTTCAAAAGAATTATGTTTTCCCTCCCTTCCGTTATAAGAACGAGAGAGTTTTAGATATGAGTGATTTGAAGATTTTTAATGGTTTTGTTATTTCCTATCAGAGGATGGTGCATATTGTTTATCTTGTTTAATTTTGGGGACCTTTTCCCTTTAAAATGTTTTAAAAGTTCTAGATTGATAATTACTCTTTGCAGTTTGTGATGGTATGTAGATGTCCATGTCAGAGTCAGGCTGTCAAATAAAAACGACAGTCAGATTTCTAGACATGCTGATGAGTCCCTGACAAAAGGCGAAACAGCGAAACATTTTAATGTAAATGGTTTGAACCCGGAGTATCGTTACATGTTTGTAAATGTAGATCGTCCAGGTTGGTATAGTCCTGAGAAGGACTGTTTTTGTTGTTGTTCACTGACGTTTCGACAACCTTAGCGGTAGTCATCTTCAGAGTCAAATGAGGAGTAAACGTCAGGTTAGCCGTATTTGTTGTCTGGTTCTTACGTCATTGTATTGTTTTATCACACCTAAATCGCACATCTAAACTAAAAACATTTCACTTCACGCTAATTCACAATGACAATACACATTTCCTGTACACACAATACAATGACGTAAGAACCAGATAACAAATACGGCTAACCTGACGTTTACTCCTCATTTGACTCTGAAGATGACTACCGCTAAGGTTGTCGAAACGTCAGTCAACGACAACAAAAACAGTCTTTCTCAGGACTATACCAACCTGGACAATCTATATTTACAAACATGTAATTCAATGTTAGAAAATAAATATTTTTGCACACAAATGATAGTCATAAAATAAGATTATTGTCCGTTCTAAAATGCTGGAAATTGCATTTCCGACACCCTAGTAATCAAAGTTTTCCGGCAGAGCATGCCCCTTCGACCCCCTTAGAGGGTGCTTCTTGACTCACGTTTGAAATTTATAATTATAAATTACCTGGAAGGAAAAAGGGGTCTGGAACCGGGTATCAAAAACATGGCGGCAAATAGGAAATTTTGCATGAAAAACTTCCCCTTGAAAAATTAATTTTATTATTCTCTCTCTCCTAAATTCTAATAAACTTATTCTGTTCAATACAAATTCAACCAGTGTTAAAAACTCAAGAACCGTTACGCTTTCGATGCAAAGATATGCTTTAAGGTTTTACAGAACACATACGAAATTATATAAAGAAAATCTACGGTAAAGAAACTTCAAGTATAGTCAAACAACATCTTAGATTAAAAATAAGTTAAATAACAGTAGACGGATTTCCTTAGTGGGACCGTGAACATAAAATACCTTAAAGTTTATATACAAACTTTGCTCTCTGTAATATGTATTCGTAAAGAGCTTGATAAAAATATCTTTATCGATTAGATCTATAAGTGTTAGAAAGTATGCACACAAATCCACGAGAAAACCCCCGACGTCTAGTTAAATCTTGGTTGTTGACAAGTATGGTCAGTTTTAAGTATGGTCAATGGGTATCGATAAATTTTGTTTTAATTTATCATACTGGATTATTACATGTTTGTAACCATTTACATGTTTGTAACCATTTTCAAACCATTTACTTTAATACTGGATTATGTCGATTCAGATATTTCTGGCAGTTCTACTGAGTACATGTAAAGCAAATATCTTAAACTTGGTGAGCTAGAAAAAGAACAGAATTCAACTTAAATTGTGATATAATGCTGTTTTCAGTTGGAAACTTTTTAACCAAGATATTAAAATAGGATAGTAAACTATTCAGTACAATCCTTGAACAACTGCAGGGTAGAACTAAATGAATCGAAATTATTCTTTATTGAAATTACAACTTTTGAAATCAAAGAGTTTTAGCTTCTCTGTCATAAGACTGTGTATTGCTGCAATAGAATAAAACATTAAAACAGTGTCAACATGCGTTGTAAGATTTATAAATAGTCTAGTGTATTAAAAGTAAAAGTAATTCGTATTACAAAATTTTTGAAGAATCAAGTTTGGGAAAAAATAGAATTTGTACAAAGAAACTAGTAATCTTGGGAGAAACTAGTTGTTTTCCACAGGTCCATCTGGACTCTTTGCAATTTAAAACTGATTATAATTTCAAATTGATTTCAGTTATCGATTTCATTTAAATTCCAGTTCTCCAATGCACTCCAGGCTCTTCTCCCTCTTTTTGTTTGTCTTTGACTTCATTGCAACTAAAGCATTCCATTCTGAAAAAATTGCAGGCTTCCCTACACCACACAACATACTTCATTTATCACAGTGTTTTTATCATAAATATTGTTCAATTTTAACCCAACTCTATTCTTGACAAACCATTATTTTTTTAGAAAATATTATAAACAATCCTAATTATTTATAAGTGAGCTCTCTTGATTGCAAGACGTGTATAGCTCGAAAAGAATTGGTTGCTTAGTGCCTCAAGAAAAGAATAAAATTTATTGAAAAAACACTGTTTAAAAAAAATTAGGTAGTAAAAAACATGAACAAAACACATGCCAAATGCCATCACATTTCAAGTATTGACAAACAACAATTTAACCCGACTCTTTGAATGACAAACAATATTATCTTGTTTACCCGTGTCATGAAATGTTTTCTTTTCTTGTACTATTTCGGCATTCATATAGTACAAAAGTTTGCAGCACATTTCATCGATGAAATTTTAAAAAGTTTTTGTTAGGAAAACAAGCTTTGAAATTTTCTATCGTCGTATATATGTATCTTATAAAGATGAATTTTGGCTGAAAATCAAATTAAATGACTGTCACACACCATGATTAAAGTGATATTTTCTTGCGTTTATGGCATAACGTTAATGCGCAACTGTAAAAAAGCTCAATCATGAAGAATCAGTTTACCTCGATGATATATTTATTTCTCTTTGTGGACAAAAATAATAACCCTTTCATGTAAAATATTTCATGCAATTTTGGATGTTGTTATCAGCATGTAAATTTTTTACTCAATGTATTTTATATTTAGATCACTTTTTTGACTGCTTTTAGATGTCAGCTATTTTTAAACAAAAACAATATAGCATCTGTGAAGCATGCTCTCTTTTTTGAGAAAAAATGAGTCATTTGAAATGCAAAGTTTGAAGTTCCTTCTTAGCTCGTCAATAACATCTGCGGAAACTTAACAAATTTGACATGCACTGTTAATTTTAGGGTGTCAAACTAACACCTTTATTGGTGGCAAGCGTCATTTAAGAAAATATGCAACATAAACTGGCAAATTCAAAATTATTATGACAATAAATGGAATGACATTAAAAATGTATGACACCATCACAAAGTTGTGCAAGTCAAATATGTAAATCGGTAATCAACTTTTACACAAATTAATTAATACGGTTTTTCAGTTCATATCATAACACAAATAAACTCTTAATAAAAACGACATGCAATTATTTGACACGCTTAAGTCAAATAAATTTTCTGTATGTGTTAATTCATTCCATTATTTAGCATTCTCTGGCATCATTGCCCACGCTGCTAATTTAAACTGAACTAACGGAAATTATTAATAATGTTTTGAATAGTTAGACGCAGTTGCTTTTAACATCTGCTATAGATGAATCCTCTTATCGTGTGGCATAAAAAGAGCGCAGATGGCAAGAATCTGCTATGCTATGGCGCCGATAAATAATAAAAACAATATCATTTCAGAAAGACTCTTCCATTACAAAGTATTGCTTTGCTTACATTTAACAAGTTATAATAATGACGCGCTGGTTGTTATTCATTTGTCATAAACAATGTATTTTATACCGCTTTTGCTGAACAAATATCTATAGCTTAAATATTTTGGTTCCTTAGTAGATAATTTTATTATTTATTGTAAAACATTATTTTTGACCAGGAATTTCCCTGCGTTATGCTCTCAAAAAGAATAACAAGCTAGACCCTGTAAGGGTCTCGAAAGAATAACAGCTTTCTGTATTGCCACAACTTCTGAACCCTAAGTGAACACACACCAGCAGCTAAGAGTGTCTAAGAGTGAATACTTAATTGAACATGTTTTTTACTTAGAATAGTCTGAATAAACTCACATTTTCATTGAATAATCTATTTTATATCAAACTGTATGCCTGTTTTTCTCATGAACTCATACGTATGTATTTATTTGTTGTTTATTAACTAATGAATATAATGAAGTCTGATAGAACTGGGTCTCCGGCAAAGACCCGCTACCCGAGCAGGACACAGCGGAGAAAGGTGACCAAAGGTGACCAACTAATGAATATCTGTATCACTATTATAAGTTTTCCTTATATTTCGTGAAAAAAAAGCACAGAAGCTTTTCTTGCTACACAAATACAAGACTCAAATAACCTCCAAAAGCGTTGATATAACACCAGAAAAGTAATCGCCAAACACCCGTCAATACTGTTAATGTAGTACTTGTATAAAAGTGTTAAATATAGCACCTAAAAAAGATGCTAATTTTGCCATTTCTATTTAACATCTTTTTTGTTGTTGATTTGGCGCTTGAACTTAATAGTATGTAAATAAATTTTTGTACAATTGCAGTCGTTTCATGGGGCTTATAGAACTCGTAAAAACAGTGACGACCTTCTATGAAAAGGACTGCTTGCATCGTCTGGTGATGCATCTAAAGCAAGTTGAACTATTTAATCATGATTTTAATGCAAGCAATTCTACTTTGCATTTGCGACATAAAATGCAATATAATTAGTTAAACTACATGACAATATCTCCCCCTTTTAAAAACGCTACTTAGTTTGCTACTACTTTAACATCTGTTTAAACTTTGAATAACCTGCATTTGTCACATAGAATACAATTTTTTGTGTTTATTGTCGTCAGTGAACACAAAGTAGAGTGTAAGAATTCAAGACGGAATTTTATCTTATATTGATAAAAGGAAACATTTTGATATGGTAAGAAAAAAAAGCATTTCACACCCTTCATAGCTATTAATAGTGATAATTATGCATTTGCCGGAATTTTGTACAATTATCACACTAACTTAGAAAAAGTTCGATATTTGAAAAAATTAAAGTTTAAAACGGGCGAATACGATTTGATATATAGCTTGACAATATTATTTACGTTGTCAGGTTCGATATTGACGGATGTGTTGGGCTCATATGATGCCTACGTACACACAGTTTTTATATTACTTCTTTAAACAAAAACTTGGTTTTTTGGAGCGTTTCTTTTGTAATTTTATTTGAAATACAAGTACATTGGCTAAAAATGTATTAGTGATTTTAAAGGATTAGAATACACCAAAATGGAATTATTTGACAAGATATTTAAAATTTTCCATGTATTCCTTTAGCAACGATCAACATTTTACTTTGTGCGCAAAGGAGAGGGCTGTTTTTTTCCAATTCTCCCCTTCCCCAGACACACTCAAAGTTCACGATGTCAGCCGCATGACTTGTTTGACATACTCTACATCATTTACAAATGCTGAACTCAAACAAATTGGGTTTGAACTTTCCTTGTAACAAAAAGACATTTTCAACTGCTTGTTTCTCACGGGAGATTGATTTATTAGTTAAACGCAAGATCTTGAAAAACATAGCGGTTCAAGGTATTTTTATACAGACAAAGGCTAAAAGATACATGCTGAGTTTTAAGCCAATTAAAGCATGTTTTAGAAATCAAAATAATTTCAAAAAGTATAGAGTATACTTTGCGCTACATTTCATGATTTGAACAAACATTGACTTGTGTAGTTATTTATGTGCACGTATATAATACATAGTACAAAATAATATACGTCAAAACAATATGTCTACTATGGATTACAAATCTTTAAAGTTATAAATATTGTTATATATATATTGTAAGGAGGAGGAAAATTCACAAAAATACAATTTCATCTCGACAAGCCTGTTTCATAAGTTCTCTTTTTTCGGGCGATATTGTTAAATAATTACAAAAGCATGTGTTTAAGTATGAATACAATACAAAGTTAAGGAAGAAATTAAGGTATAATGTTCCATGCGATATCGTGATCGATGCTGTTGTCTTTGAGGGTCTATATGTGTTTGCTGAGTTCGGAAAAGCTCCTTAGTTTTTCGTGACGGAAAGAGGCAGTGTGGTTCCTGTGTCGAGTCTTAAATTCGCTTTTTGTAAGTCCGATGTAGGTCTCTGTTGTGTTAGTTTCCATGATTGATCGTTGTACAGATGATTGTGGCAGTTTCTGTTAAGTGCATGGGCAGTTTTGTTTCTGTCGGTAGTGCATATTTTAGTCTGTGTTTTTTTGTCCTTGGTGGTGTTGTTAGTTCTATAAAGTGTTCAAAATAGTTTCAATAATGTCATATTTATCGTGATAAAAACAATCTTTTGAATAAGCACAGTGAACTGTACACGAAGTGTATCCATTCGCGCAACTTCCACGGGGGACGTTTTAAATTACCGCGTGCGTTAGCAATCAAATAGCAAAGCAAGAAACAACCGTTTTTGTATCATTTGTTGCCTGAAGATTGCTTCGGCATGAAACCCCGACTAACAACATTTTAAGAACTGTAATTTCATTTATTATAAATATATGATCTACTTGTTAAATTTATCTATCGTTAAATGCTCTTACATCTGCACCTATATTTTGTTGAAGAAACATAATAAAGCCTTTCCTGTAAAATATAGAATAGGAATTTTTTGATTTTTGTTGTCATCATATAAAATAATTTACAGAATTGCACTGTATATTTACAATGCCTTTTGGACTGGGTTTATAAGTCTGTTGTTTTTTAAATAAACCCAACATAGCATATGCTGAGCAGGCTTTCTTTTTCGAAAAAAAATGACACATTTAAAATGCAAATTTGGGCGTATGCACATTTAGTAAGCAAGAAATGAAGAGGACAAATCTTGTGAGGCTCGTGCAAAAAGTTTATGCGCTTAAAGGACAATTACTTCATACATCGTCTTGTGATGTACCTGTTCACGGAGTAAAGCAATTTCACTGCTTAGATATATTTTTGATGCAAGCCTCTTGTGTTGGCATTTGCGTCACTAACTTGATATAACTTGTTGAAATACAGTACAATATCCCCCTCCCTACTTAGATTTTACAAACAACAGACATTTGCTGCTTTAAATACAATTTTCACAGTTGTCGCTGTCAGTAAACGCAAATAAATGGTTTTTAGAGGTCATGACAGAAGCTATGAAGCAATAAGGAAGACAAAGTTTAGTATGGTAATGAAAAGAACATTTCACATCGAATTTTATTTGTCAGATATCAATATTGAAATAATAGCTTAGGGCTTTCTTGTTTGCAAATTTTGATTAAAATTTCGAATTTGTTCACAATGCGTCGTGTCATTTTCAAATAAATTCTAATTCGATTGGTTTAATGATTTATTATGTTCATTATGTTTAAAATGCATACTGTTATTGGTGTTAGGTATATATTAAAATAATACTTGTATCTACTATTGTATAAAGGCAGTTTCATGTTTAGGTTTTTAATCATACTTGTGAGTTGTCTACACATGTATACAGTTTTGTGTGTGTTTCACTTCCTGTATCCTACAATGCATTGCGTTCCGCTTTGTTTATTTTTCTTAGTTGATTCTCTCTCTTGCCAAGAGACATATTGTGTTAAATAAATAAGTATCCTAATCCATATCAATCTTAAATAAACAACAGGTTATGGGCCCAGACACCCATTCCAACTAAGAAAATAAACATCAGTGATCATGGATGATAAAAGCTGGAGTGTGGATAAGCTCACTACAGACAATTACTCAACTTGGAAATTCAAACTCAAACACCTTCTCATAGCAAAGGACTTGTTTGGATATGTAGATGGATCCATTACTCTGAGCAGTGAGGCCAGTGAAGCAGACAAGACCGCTTATAAAAGAATCATAGCAAAGCTTTCTCCCACATAGTCTTATCAGTAAGCGACAATCTCATCTATTTGATCACTGAATGTGCTAATGCCCAAGCAGCATGGGACAGGTTGAGTGCTCATTTTGAGCGTGATACTCTTGCCAACAAACTGTTTCTCAAGAAACAATACTTTAGAACTGTTATGAAGGAAGGTACGTCTATGCAGGAACATCTCCGACATATGAAAGCAATAACAGACAAACTCGCAGCGATCAAAGCTAATATAAGCGAAGAGGATCAGGTCGTCACTCTGCTCGGTAGCCTCCCCGATAGCTACTCAACTGTCGTAACCGCTCTAGAGGCACGAGGTGACGATATATCGCTGGAGTTTGTGATTCAGACATTACTTAATGAGGAACAGAAGAGAGAACAAAGATCTCTGGCCTCGACTGGCGTATCTGGTAGTGGAAGATCTCAAGCCAATTCTGACACTGCCCTGCTATCGGCCAATAGCAGAGCTGATCAGCAAAATAGAGGATGCTATATATGTGGTTCTTTGGACCACTATCAGAATGTCTGTCCCAGAAAGAGCAGTAGTGGTAGGGGAAGTCGCGGATCTCGTGGTGGTAGAGGACGTAGAGGGCGTGACCGTGGCTATCAAAATAACTCTGACAGACCTCATCATGCTAAGATGTCACAACAGGATGATGGTGATAGCGGTGAGACGGCGTTTGCGGTGTCCGAGGGTAACGCCGAACCTCAACTCTGGCTAATCGACAGTGGAGCTACTAGTCATATGGCCAAAGAACGAGATGCTTTCTGTGACTACACGCCTACTGCACCGGAATCACCCGAGTATGTTATGATAGCCGATGGTTCCAAGATACAAGTGAGGGGGAAAGGTAGTGTGAAACTTCAGGTTTGGGAGAGTCGAAATAAATCCAGATATGCTACTCTGTACAATGTGTTACATATCCCCGAACTAAGTGGAAATCTGTTCTCAGTAAAAGCCGCCACTCAGAATGGCTACGTAATCCAATTCGGACATTCTCGATGCTGGGTCAAAAATCGTAGAAAGATGGTGTGTGCATCTGGCACCATGAGAGATAAACTTTACTACCTCGATGTTAGAACCGATGATCATTCTGCTAGGTGTGCGTCTAATACAGTTCTGTGGCACCAACGTCTCGCACATGCTAATATCAACAGTATCAAAAACATGACTCAGTGGAGTAACAATGGCTGTGATCTATCAGGTAACATTGGTGTGTGTGAAGCCTGTGTAAAAGGCAAGATGACTCGTCAACCATTTCATACTGATAACATGATCAAATCAACCAGGGTGCTCGAGTTAGTCCATTCAGACGTGTGTGGCCCTATGCAAACAGAATCTATAGGTGGTAGTAAATACATAGTGTCATTCATTGATGATTTCTCTCGATATGCTCATGTTTATTTTTTGCATGAAAAATCCAGTGTGTTTCACGTCTTCAAAGAGTATGAGTCTATGGTTACTAATGCTACCGGTCAGACTATAGGTACGTTGAGAACTGACGGCGGAGGCGAGTATGTATCTCACGAGTTTGAGAGTTACCTGACTTCACGAGGTATTCAGCATCAGCTGACTGCACGATACTCCCCGCAGCAGAACGGCTGTGCCGAACGTTATAATCGTACTATCTGTGAGGCAGCACGTTCACTCATCGCTCAATCCGGTCTTCCCAAAACATTTTGGGCTGAAGCAGTAGCCACCTCTGTGTATCTGAGAAATCGTCTTCCCACGCGAGCTCACAGAGAGGTCATAACCCCTTATGTGGGTGTTTAAAGCAAAATACTCACCTGATGGTACTGTAGATAAGTTCAAAGCTCGGCTAGTCGCCAAAGGATACGCACAACAAGCTGGTATAGATTACGACGACACATACTCACCAGTAGTTCACCGTTCTTCATTACGTGTGCTACTGGCTGATGCTGTGGAACGTGAAATGCTCATACACCAGATGGATGTGCAAACAGCCTTCCTAAATGGCACACTCCCTGATGACGAACAGATTTATATGACACAACCAGAGGGTTTGTAGTTCCAGGTAAGGAACACTTAGTCTGCAAGCTAAATCGTTCGCTATACGGACTAAAGCAATCGCCGAAATGTTGGAACACTGTGCTAGATGAGTTCCTAAAATCTTTAGGGTTTACTCGATCTACTGCAGATAGCTGTGTTTACGTGCGATGGAAGGATAACTCTAAGATGATGATCGCAGTGTACGTGGACGACATTTGTATTATGTCTGATACAGACACACAGATGACTGAGGTAAAGTCTGCTCTCTCAGCTCGCTTCAAAATGACAGATCTCGGCGAGCTACACCACTGCATAGGTATAGTCGTAAAGAGAAGACAACTCCTCCTTACACCTCAGCCAGACACCGTATATCCGACAACTACTGAAAAGATTCGACATGGAAAACTGTAATCCTGTATCCACCCCTGCAGCATGTGATGTCAAGTTAGAAGAGAATGATGGTAGCAAGCCAGTCGACGCTAAGCTCTATCAGTCTATCATAGGAAGTCTCCTATACGCTGCAGTGTCTACTCGTCCTGATATAGCGGAGACAGTGGAAGTTTTATCAAAGTTCAACTCCTACCCATCTCAGACTCACCTGACGGCCGCCAGGAGGGTTCTTCGCTACCTCAAAGGTACCCAGGATTTAGGTCTCGTATATCGAAAACAAGGAAAATCCCTATATGGATATACAGATGCTGATTACGTCAGTAGCGCCGACCGTCACTCGAAGTCTGGAGCAGTGTTCATACACGCTGGTGGACCGGTGAGCTGGTGTAGTAAGCGTCAGTCAATCATAGCCTTATCAACTGCCGAGTCCGAATATATAGCTCTCTTCGATGGTGTGGTGGAGTGTGTATGGTTACGTCAGTTACTGTCAGATATTGGAGCCCCACCATCGACAGCCACCACCATTCATGTTTACAATCAATCTGCTCTCGCGATAGCAAACAACGGTAAAACAAGCAAGCGTACAAAGCATGTAGATATTAAGTATCATTACACACGTGAAGCTATCGAGAAAGGTGACATCGCTACTCAATATTGCCAATCCGAAGAAAATATAGCAGACATTCTCACGAAATCTCTGCCCCGAGAGCGATTCGTTTCACTTAGAGACATGTTAGGGTTAGCTTAGTCTGACCGGCATAGGACTACACTTTGGAATGTGTTATTCCTGTTTCATGTTTTGTTCACTTGGTTGTATTTTGTTTTTGGTTAAACATCAAACTGAGTGGGAGTATTGTATAAAGGCAGTTTCATGTTTAGGTTTTTAATCATACTTGTGAGTTGTCTACTCATGTATACAGTTTTGTGTGTGTTTCACTTCCTGTATCCTACAATGCATTGCGTTCCGCTTTGTTTATTTTTCTTAGTTGATTCTCTCTCTTGCCAAGAGACATATTGTGTTAAATAAATAAGTATCCTAATCCATATCAATCTTAAATAAACAACATCTACTAAATCTAAACGTTTTTGGAAATGCCAGTATTTTTGCACGAATATTCTAAATAAAATAAATTTGATAAAATCTTATCTCCTAGGAAAAATGTATGATGTCAACACTAGCAAACTTGCTTCTCAGATTTATCATTATCTCTTTGCCTGTGCTAATCGTTCTTGGCAATAACGATATTCCTTGCTGTAAGGAAAAATTGGAGACGCTAAAGTATGGCATTCAAAAATGGAAGGATATTTGCGTTGATGAAAATGGCAATGACCTTAAAACAGCTGCATGCAAGGAATTAAAATTGTACAACAAAGAAATGATGAAATTACTAACACAAATGTGTTTTTACAAGGGTAAGAATATCCACCTTTGTAAATTATGACAACTTTACAAAAATACTACAAACATCTCACCCATATATTACATAATTCCACAATAATTAATCGTATGCTTCTCAAGTTTACCCTTAGGCAGTATTCTGTGGCACAAAAGGCGCTTAGAAAACGATTTTCGTTCCGCCCCAATTGGGCACTACATTTTAACACGATAGATATGTAGGATATATCATAGAACGTGTAAATTCACTTGTTTCCACTTTCAAAAACCCCCAGTTTTTGAGTATGTCACCATTGATAATTCAATAATTTGATGTCTTTCGTAATCGATCGACGCCATTTTTTATATGTAATAGGTGTCCACTTGATATAGGATACGACGTAAAGTGCAGATCTAGCAGTTTTACACTCGTTTCTAAATGAAGTTTCCTCAAAATCCGCTGTTTAGCCAAGCTTCAACCAGGAAGCTTTGGATGGCGTTTTACAGTGTTTTGAGCAAAAATTTAACAGTTTTCTAACTGAACTAAATAGAAAACATACATTTAAACTGGTTTGACATACTATAGACTATTTCTGTTTTAGGAAGAAAATTTTTTTGGGAAAATCTTGGAAAAATTTAAGAAGCACTAAAATGTAATTTCGTTGACTTTGGCAGATGAAATTATCTGCGTCGTTTCGAATAGCTTTTATTAACCCATTATCAAAATTTGACGCCCCATTCCCTCTTTTAATTTCTCTTTATTTTACTACCTATGGAAGTCCTAAGAAGGACTGTTTTTGTTGTTGTTGACTGATGTTTCGATGTGTCGTTGACTGACGTTTGGACTGACGTTTCGACATAGTCATCTTCAGAGTTAAATGAGGAGTAAACGTCAGGATAGCCGTATTTGTTATCTGGTTCTTACGTCATTGTATTGTGTGTACAGGAAATGTGTATTGTCATTGTGAATTAGTGTAAAGTGAAATATGTTTATTTTTAGTTGTGATGTGTATTTAGGTGTGATGTTTTTAGTTGTAATGTGTGGGTGTCAATTGTGTATTGTCATTGTGAATTAGTTTGAAGTGTAATGTTTTTAGTTGATTGTTTGTTTGTATTGTGAATAAGTCGTTTGTAAGGTGCCGGTAATTGCTGTGATCTGGCGGTCGAGTCTGTCCCAGCGTATTAAAGTATCGAGGCTGTCTTAGCGTATCAAAGAGACTTGTCAAGACAACCAAAGACGAGATCAGAAGCAGGATAGCCTCCACTTTACAATCGTCCTCTTTACGTGACAACAACTTGACAAAGGACGAACAGCAAGCACTCAAACGACTAAAACACGACAACAACATCGTCATTTTACCAGCAGACAAAGGACGCGTGACTGTGGTCATGGACAGGAATGATTACTTCAACAAAATGGACACCCTCTGAACAACGTATGAACAACTCAAACGAGACCCAACAACATCACTTGTACGCAAACCTAACAGCAAGATCTTCTCTATGAGAAAATCTAACATTATATCTGAACGTATTTACTATCAACTCAGATGTTCAGTACCACGACCACCCAGACTATACGCACTACCAAAACTTCACAAACCACAAATACCCATGCGACCAATTGTATCATTCTGTGGTTCGCCTACTTACGAACTCTCAAAGTACTTGACTGAAATACTGCAACCACATACAAACAAATCAAAACACAAGCTACAATCCACTGAAACTACCATTAAAAAACTGAGCACTATACAAATACCGGACAACTATATACTAGTCTCTTTTGATGTGAAATCACTGTCCACCAGTATTCCACTTAATCTGGCACTTACTTGTACAAAAATTGTAATGCAATCTATAGAGGAACGGGCGCTCACGACTTACAAACATTCACTACCTTTTTGGTTTCGCTACATAGATAACACAATCACAGCACCACATGCAGACGAAATTGATGACTTTCACACTCACATCAACAAACAGAACAGCCACATACAATTTACCAAATATATTGAAGAAAACGGAACTCTTCCTTTTCTCGACTGTTTGGTAAAACATGACAATCAAAAACTACGAACAACAGTTTATCGCAACGCAACACATACTGACCGACTACTAGACCAATCATCTTACAACCCTACATCACACAAAGCCACCACAATCAGAACATTAACAAGATGTGCACAAATCATATGTGATTCACCGGACGCTCTACACAACGAAAACAATTATCTCAAACGTGTTTTTGACAAAAACAACAATAACTCTAACTTTATCAAACGCAACACTTACAAACCCACCGAACCCAACGAAACGAGCAACTCAGTGCCAACAGCAATGATGCCTTACATCAAAGGTACGTCTGAGACTATCTCACGTATCTCACGACCATACAACATACGTGTCTCACATAAACCAATCACAACGTTACGACAACTACTAACGAACATAAAGGACAAACAACAACCCAACGAACGACAAGGTGCAGTTTACAAAATAAATTGCTCCGACTGCCACGCCTCCTATATCGGGGAAACTGGCAGGAACTTAATTATAAGACTTACTGAACACAAACGAGCTACTAAGAATCAAGAGAAGACTAGTCACATTGCCGAACATCACCGAATCACAAAGCACAACATTGACTGGGACTCGGCAAAATGCATTACTTACTGTGCTGACTATAGGCAACGGCTTACATTAGAAAGTTAGTACACCAAATTGGAACAAACCCCCCTGAACCGACCACAGCAATTACCGGCACCTTACAAACGACTTATTCACAATACAAACAAATGATCAACCAAAAACATTATACTTCACACTAATTCACAATGACAATACACAATTGACACCCGCACGTTACAACTAAAAACATCACACCTAAATCACACATCACAACTAAAAAAAGAAATATTTCAATTCACACTAATTTACAATGACAATACACATTTCCTGTCAGGGGCGGATCTAGAGTATGTCAAATCCGTCGAGCGACTGATGTTTGAAATTCAAAACGTTTAATTATTCTTATTTAATTAATTATCCTTATTTTCTTATCGCATTTACTTCGTGATAAAAATCCCGCATTATTTATTATTGAAAACTAATGACTAATCCAATGAATATCTCGTTGGTAACCAGATCAGTTGAATTTTAATAGACCTGGAATAACCGACTGATAAGCGGGGTGGCTTGACTGGTTCGACGGATAAAGGAGTCTATGAACGTCAAAAACGCTTATTTTATTGGTCAATAGCCAGATCAGTGGACAGTCTGGAATGGTCTCGACTGATAATAAGGGTGGCCGGACGTATAAGGGAGTCCAATTGCTATCTTACAATTGGCTCATTTGAATTTTTGCTTATTGTGATTGGTTTGACGGATTTCGACCGATAGCCAACTGAACTAACATAGTCAAGCTCACTGTCTGAATTGAATGTTTGATCGTTTTATAGTAATTTTTATAAGCATGATAGAAACTAAACTACAATCAGATGGAATTTATGGAAATCTTTTACAAATTCATATATTGACATGAATGCTGCTCTCCAAAATGTGAATTTTTTCAAGAGGGTGGAAATTTATGGATAAATTTTAAATGCTTGGCAAAGACGATCTCGCGAGCGACATTTCAGTCATTGATGTTCAAAAGAAAGCCAACATTGTTTTGAGTTTTATCAGCAGAAATTTACATCCAAAATCGTAAGTAAAGGACAAGTGAAGTGTATGCATGAATGTAATATATCAAAGTCAATTATGCGAGTGTGTGATGCGATTTATGTCAATATGGCGTATGGTAAGCAGATCGATGCTTCTAAAATTGTTGTTGACGAAGGACTTTTAGCTATGATTTCTTTAGTGCTTGGGGACTCGTGGCCGTTATATGGCAGCGAAATCCTACATTCCTGCAAATATAATTCAATGGACAAAAAATCTGTAGCCATAAGGCGCCATACTATTATTTACTTTATCATAAACAAATGTTTGGGGTTTTTCAGTTTATGATCATTGATCATTCAATCATTGGACATTTATACTACATATTGTTTAAGATTTGAGAAAACTAACATTGATTACATGAGAAGCTGTTTACTATAACCTGTGATTTTGAGTCTTCTGATCCATGAAGCTTTTTATTTTGACAATTTGACTGGAATGGTATTAAACCTGAGTATTTCACATACATGGAATGTTGTCCCATGTCACATATTGTCCCCTTTTCTAACTGAACACCTCATGTAGATATGTGTAAAGGTGTGTTAATCTACGGCTCATACCAGATTGTTTGCCATAAATTCCAAAGGGCTATTGATGTATGAAAAGCATTTTGTATAAAGTAAAAATGTCTTTCTATGTATGCAGATAAACCTCGAAATTTGGCAAAACAGCAAAGTATTTTTCATGATCACTAGGTAATTTTTCTGATGATCATTATAATTTCTAAACTAGATTATTTCTGATTTACATTTAAACAAGCTTTGATCATATGAAAAGATATTTATCATAACCAGTAAGCATGACACATGAACCAATTTTAACATTCATGTAATTATATAATTAAAGACATGTTGGTTACATTCTGTTTGTATTTGCAAATACAATGCTACTAGTGATTGCTATATAGCACACCTTGCATATACTTACAGGAGATAATAGTCTAGTGAAATGCCTAATAAACATTTATGGCATTAAGCTGTCCTTAACTGCAAATTTTCACTCTGATAATATTTGCTTAAACTTTGGCAGAAAAAAATTTTGAGTTTTTTCTCAAAAGATGAATTTGCTGGCACTGATGTGGAGATGGGTAAAGGGTTACAATAAACTTGCATGGTTTGAAGTCTGAGCTTTTCTATATCTATGAACTTTCACTTGTATTACCAAATTTCTAACTTAACTAAACTCATTACATAGAGGTTTGAATGGGGGTCTCTAGGGGGGTCTATGCCTGACAACTTGGTAGAAATTTTTAAAGACTATATCTGTTTTTGAATAAAATTATTGTAAAATAAATTTTACGTTCCTAGACATGCTAATGAGCCACATATTTGGCATGATAATGAGCCTAAATATTTGGCAAAACATTCAAGTATTGTTCACTTCATTTTTTTTTTGAAAAAAACTTAAGCAAAATGTGTTGTTTTTACGCAAAAACGATGCCCACAAATACAATTTGTATTGCTCTAAAACGCTGAAAATGGCATTTTCAAGGCTCTGAAATTCAAAATTTCTCAGGGGAGAATGCTCAGACCCTCAGGTGCGGAGCGCCTTCGACGTTTTATGACTGATGTTTGAAAAATCCTAGATCCGCCCCTGTTTCCTGTACACACAATACAATGTCGTAAGAACCAGATAAAAAATACGGCTAACCTGACGTTTACTCCTCATTTGACTCTGAAGATGACTACCGCTAAGGTTGTCGAAACGTCAGTCAACAACAACAAAAACAGTCCTTCTCAGGACTTCCATAGGTATTATTGTGCAATACTTTGTCTTCTGTAATTGTGTAATGTATGTCAAGAGCAAGATATAATTTTTCAAAAATGCTAACCCCTTCAAGCGCTGCTACTCTTCTGTTTTGCTTGAACAACTTACAGCTACCAATACTAATTATATATATGTACAAACTAACAATTGGGAATTAAATGATAAACAACTTTATAAGTCTTTGTATTATACATCAAGCCTTTGAATTTGTTCTTTTTATGTCTTTGTAAAAAAATATTAATAACGGACTTACAAATCAATTTTCTCAAAAATAGTATTTGGTGCAAAGAAACTAAACATAATTGGAAAGGTCACATGTTGAAGACAGACGAATTTTATCGGGTGGCTTGAGTTTTAGATGTATTACTGTTGTCTTGTTATAATTTTGATTTTACTTGTTTAGGTGTTTATCCTGAGCCATACCTAATCATTTTAAAATTTAATAAAATGTACGCAGTTGATATTCTTACCGAAGATTTTCATGTTGATATTATTCATGGATTCAGAGATAGTTTTTATCGTATATGTTGCAACTATTATGACATGGAGATCGATGTATCTGAGGACATGATTTACTATATTGAACTCGGAGATATCAAAAGATCAAACCTGGATATGACTGATGTTGAAATTTTTGAAGAAAATGCTTGCGCTCATGATATGACAGTTGACTGGATCGGACGCCGTATATTCTACGTCAAGTCGAATAACATCATCCAGCAAATTTCTTTAAACAGCAAAAATTCAAGCGTTATGAGATTTACACCGGGCTTAAAATTTAATATGATCACATTTGATCCAATCAAGGGGTATGTACATATTGAAAATTTTTCCATCATATTTCTAAAAGTAAACTTCAGAATATATTTTGATGTAAAAAATATAATTTATTTTGAACGACTTGTCATATTCTTGACAATGTTACTGTGTTATTTTCCTTTATCCCGTTTAAGATGTTGCAAATTGTAAATTGTTAGAGTTCTTCTATACAGCTTTTTGTATGTTAGATGTTCGAAGAGTTCACGTATATATAAAATGTGCATGAATGACTAGCTAAAGTCAACTGCACTGAACATATATTTAGTCATTTTCTTAAGACAGACCAATAACAAGCATACCAAGTGTTTGTTCTAAAAGCAAAATGAGCAGGTTGCCATCGATTTTATGGGTCAGATGAAACTTTGAAAGGCTAACAAGATACAAAGTCTTATATACTTCCTAAGTTTGCAACAAGGAGCAATAGGCTCAATAATATTATGGGTAATAAATTAAAAATCCTCCCTTTGGAAAAATATCCTTAAAAGGTTCGTAGTTTATGAAGTATGTAGAAATATGATATCTTTAGTCAAAATTACTATAAATTTGATGAAGAAATCAAAAGAAAAATAAATTTCAGCTTATTTCAAGCATAAAGATGTTTTTATACATCTAGAAAACATGCCCAAAAATAGATGGGCTTTTCAGTTTTGAGTTGGCTTCGTTGATTTTTGATCTATCTCCAAGCATTTCAATGAGCTGACATCTATTGCTGGTTTTCAATTTTTTTTCCAATACAGTTTGTTCTTCCTATAAGCTTTTCATGAGATGTCAAATTATAAGTAGGAAGTACTAGCGAATATGAAATATGCCATTGTATGCGATGTGCGACACTGAAATGAGTGTAGCAATAAGCTTGTGGCTTTGAGCGCTGTTTTGAAACCCCTATCAAAGTTCAGTTAACATTTATAAGTCCCCCCTTCGGGCCCTTCCACGTCTCAAAAACAGATGTCGGAAGCAAGAGAACACTCCTTTAGGTTAACAAGCGTCTTATTTTTAATATATTCAATCTATTGCTTGTCTCACAATCGTCCGAGTGCTCGAAACTTACATAAATTACAAATAATATCTGCTTGGTTTCACAAAATATTAAAACAACAATGAACATATACTTGTATACAATGAAATCCAAAATATTTGCAATGCTCCATTGCAATTTGTGAAGCCCTTGCGCGTCTCAAAATTATTTATACCTGGTACAGAACTTTTTGAAAATGCTATCTGAAAAATAGCAACAAAATGTCGTTGCTCGAATATTATCAATACAGATACATGTCGTGTATACAAAGTATTTATATAATGTGCCCTCCCGGCTATCACCATATTTAAGGTGACTCTTGCGCTTGGGACACAGAACGTACGGTTACACATTGTATGGATTGTATTGTAGAGTTCCCACAGTGCTCAAACCTATAAACGTGAGCTTTGCATAGCTCATGGATCATTCAATGTACTCCGGTTTACTTAGAAAGAAAACGTACGTTTGAGACACACTGCATAGCAAGTATTTGAGAATTGGAAAACAACTGATTGCACCTTTTAAACACTCTATAGAAATAATAATATATAGTACCAAACTTACACCATACTTTCTAATTAATTTTACAATTTCAGCGAGAACTTTTTTTGTTTAAGGTATCTTTTCTCAGCAGAAGCAAAATATCATAAAATTTGGATATGGAGTAGGATTTCAAATAATGATCACGTTTCATCAGTTTCTCTTGAGTCAAACGCATATGATCTTACTCTTGACATGGGTGAAGAGAAGTTATATTGGCGAATTTCCGATGACACTGTGTATTCATGTGATTACCTCGCCAAAAATGTGGATATTTTTGCAATATCAGGAGCACGAATAAAAGTATTTGGAAATTTTGTATATGTCATAAATAGTGCAAAGAAAGGCATAGTAACGGCCTATAACACAACAGATAACTTGACTTATAACTTTTCCATCCCTGTGGCTGTGAGTGATGGTCATCATGGAATGGCTGTAGTACAAAGCACTAGTGTAGTGTCAAATGGTAAGTGAAATATCAAATCATTAAACATATGATTCATCAAAACACAAAATCACAAATACTGCTCATAACTCAAACAAACTAACACATGCACTTACGTAAAGTTTAGGCTAGGTAATGATTTATATGAAAAGTCACATTAAAAAGTCATTGAAAAAGCTAAATTTTTATGATTCACATCCATATCATTATGCTCATATATATTTGATAAAGCAATTAAAAATCGTTTCGAAGAAACAAGTTTGTAAATCCTGCTTTATCTTTTACATATGTACTTTAATTCTTGTAAACATTTACTGCCATTAGTTAAACTCTACCTATTAAATACCAATATTTAGTGACAAAACCCTTCAATTTTCCCATATGTGGATCCAACACATACTACAACAAAGTTGATGAAACATTAGAATGCAAATGTATGGAAGGATATGAAGGAGAATGTAATTCATGTACAGGTAGATATATGGATTTTTTATAACAGTACTAAAAGCAGAGCATCTAGCTTGTTCTCTACAATCCAAATTATTTTGCATATGTTTTCATTGTTAAATGGACAAGTGTTTATTTTAGCTATTTTCATTTCTTGTCTTTGGTTTTATATAACTGTCTATCTTAAAAGTATTATCTTTTTAAAATAAGTGGCTTATTATTCACCAACTAAAAAACTTTACATGCTCTAAACATTAATATCATCCTCAATTAGACGTATAAAAATGCTACAATTTTGTTCTCAACTTCTTAACTTTGTTGCCGTGCTACTTTACCAGAAACTGTTGTTAGAAAACTGTCTGTAAACCAATACCAACAACTAGTAAGAAGCAGCTTTGAGCTTACTGTGTTTTACATTATTTCTAAATTTATCGACTCGAATTAAATAAACTACAAATCAGTGATAACTTTGAAAAACCGTATCTTTGTTCATTCAGTAACTGCTTTATGAATCTGTTATTGTTATTTAAATGACACATTTGAAATTACATTACTCGCACGTTTTTATATTAATTTTCTACCTTTAATTTAGAGATGTGTCAGACAGACATGGTTCTTCTCCTTGATACATCAACCTCTATTGGCAAACCCAACTTTGATAGGAAAATAAAACCGTTTCTAAAAAAGTTGGTTTTCAGTCCTAAGCTCAAAGTCGGCCCTGATGGAACCCAAATTGCTATCGTTACATTCAGCGATAAACGTAACACGATGATTCGTTTACCTTTCTCTGCTAGGAAAAAAACAGAGTACATAACATTTATAAACCATGTTTTAATATGGGAGGCTGTTTATGGTTATAGAACGATGACTGTAACTGGTGCAGGCATTGTGGACAAACAGGTGAATTTCTCCTTTAAGATAGGAAAGTTGTAAAATAACACATCTCTTTGACTGATTACATTGCAAAATACATTTTATTTTACGAACAAGATATTCAAGGAGAGCAGTCCACAAAACAACCGACCAAACATCCCTGACGTTGTCTTATTGATAACAGATGGTGTACCACGTGGAAGGATAGAAGGCGATGAATTAAAGGACGCTTACAAATATTCAAGGTGATAAATGATGTGTTAAAGTTACTCTTTGATTTTTCTTTAAGTTTTCCATGATAACATTCTCTCGTTACAAATTTATCAACAACCTTTATTTTCATCACAAAAAGATTTATAGCTCTCTACCGTCATCTACCATTCCCTTGATTTAATGTATTATATTTTAATCAATTCAATAATATCAGATCAATGAAAGACAAAGGCATTCTTATTGTTGGTGTTGTTGTTGGCAGGCCATATATAGTGAAAAAGATTAAGCCATTCATTAAAAAAATATCAACTTCAGAAAAGACAACTTTTGACACAGAATTTGATTCTCTGAACGAAATACTGAACAAAATTGTTGATGCCTTCTGTACGTCTTTTTTACCAGGTTTGTATCAATTTACAGTTTTGTTGTTGTTGAAGTCTTATCGTCATTAAATGAAGTCAACAAATGACCTGTCGTGTTTTATAAAGCAAAAACGGAATTTATATTATTTATAGCTGTTTTATGATGTCTTGTGGCTAGCAAAAAATTATTTTATATGCAAGTTTACTATTTAGCATTGTCATATAAGTAAATATTCCCTTACGTGATGTTGATTTTAGTACTTTCCTATAAAAAGGTCGCTGTAGCTGTTCGTCTATTCAATCTTCAACTGTTTACATCAATTCATCAAAAAAAGCGGTGACTGTAAGTTGGCCAATACCAGTTCGATGTAGAACGAACAGAGTTCCTCAATATACGATGACGATCAGTGGCGTAGCTAGCGGTCTGGCTGGTCGGGCCCAGCCCGACCAAATATTTTCCCAAAAATGAAAAATTTGTTTTCTTTAAAATTGCGAAAATTTTAAATTCTGCGACTCTTTTTGGAATAATCCACAGTCTATTAGTGTAATATTTGTCAAATTGCGTCGTTATTAGCAAAATTATCATATTTTTAAACGTTACTTAGCAACAATGACAAGTGCATTTCTAGTGCCAGGCATTACGCAGTTTAGTCGGGCTCTGAAAATTCAGCCCGACCAAGTAGTAAAATCTATAGTGGGATTATCTGCAATCTGATTGGTTGACAGCAACTGAGCAAACTCAAATGCGCTGTTTCGCAACATCTAGTCGGGCTCTGAAAATTCAGCCCGACCAAGTAATAAAATCTATAGTGGAATATCTGTAATCTGATTGGTTGAGAGTAGCTGAGAACACACTCAAACGTTTAACAACATCTTGTCGGGCTCATTTTCAAAAGCGTGACTTGAAGTTTGAGCTTTCGAAATATACGTTCGGAAATTGTGATAACTTACATTACAATGGCTTCGGCTAATGAAATCGATATAATAAGTGAACTACAAAAGAAACCCTTTTCTGTTCGACAATCAGGCGAGCAAAATATACTCGTAAAGCAGCGGCCAATTCCAAATTTACAAGCGACTACAGGCAATAGAAGCTTTCAGGAAAGTTGGTACTCGAAGAAAGATTGGCTTTGTGGTAGCTCAGAAAAGAGTGCATTGTTCTGTTGGCCTTGTCTTTTATTTGCCCTGGATCGTCATCTTCATGGACGCAGACGGGATTCAAAAACATGAAGAATTTCCTATCCGATTGTAAGAAGCATGAGAAGGCAAAATCGCACATTGGTGCTTACAAGACCTGGAAGACCTACGGTTTTCAGCCTCGTATCGACTGTCTCATGTCACAA
The DNA here is from genome assembly GCF_021976095.1 of Xenia sp. Carnegie-2017. NCBI lineage: Eukaryota > Metazoa > Cnidaria > Anthozoa > Malacalcyonacea > Xeniidae > Xenia > Xenia sp. Carnegie-2017. The sequence continues at coordinate 4,646,289 of NW_025813487.1, read as the reverse complement.
ACTAGACGTGAAGAGATTCAGCGTCATAACGAGGAGGTAAGGCAAAACAGGGAAATGTTGAAAACCATAACAGAAGCTGTTTTATTCTTGTCTAGGCAAGAGCTTGCATTTAGGGGGCATGATGAATCTAGTAGCAGCATGAATAGAGGAAATTATAGAGAGCTACTTGAAAGTTTTGCCAAGATGGATTCTGTTTTTGAAAGGCGATTACATGGAAGGCTTGCTGAAACCCACCCTTGCTGGGGGAGGGCGGTTTACTGGAGTCTCTCCTGATATTCAGAATGATTTGATTGATTGTCTTGATAAGATAATAGAGGATGAGATTTTAAAGGAAATATATTGGTGCACTTTCTTAACTATACAGGTTGATGAGGCAACTGATGTTTCTACCAAAGAACAATTGAGTGTAATTGTTCGAATGGACAAAGGGGAAAGTGTCATTGAAAGACAGCTTGGGTTTGTTGATGTTAGTTGTGATAGGACTGCAACTGCTATATCATCAGTGGTTAAGGGTAAGTTAAGTCAATATAATAATGTGAAAGAGAAATTTATTGGACAGACTTATGATGGTGCATCTGTTATGTCTGGTCATCTCAATGGTGTTCAAGCTCAGGTTCAGCAGGATTATCCTTATGCTCAATTTGTTCACTGTGCTGCCCATAGACTAAATCTAGTATTATGTCAAGCTGCATCCTCCATCTCACCTGTTAAGATTTTCTTTGTTAATATTAGTGCTTTCTGCACCTTTACTAGCAATTCCCCCCAAAAGAAAAGCTTTACTATCATCCCATAGGCTTGAGTTTCCTAGTCCTGGTGACACAAGATGGTATTATAGGGCTCATGTCATCAATGTTTTGCATTCTAACTATGAGAAACTGATAGACATATTTGAAAATCTTACTGATAATCGAATAGGTTGGGATGATGAACTGTTAAGTAAGGTTACTGGTTTACTTGGCTACTTCAATGGCTTCTTGTTTTGTTTCTTGGTACATGTTTTCCAGAGAATTCTTGAGCAGTCATCCATACTTTATTCTATCTTGCAAGACAAGGACACTGACTTTCATTATGGAATGAGTAGGTTTGAGAGATTCAAGGCCTTTGTTGCTTCTCTGAGAAATGATACAGAATATTGTCAGGTGTACGACCTGGCTGTTGAGAAAGTGGGACCACCAATAACCAGGTATGACCAACGGCATAATTACAAACAAATGTATTTTGAAATTCTTGACACAATTGTGACTATGCTGACTGAGCGATTTCAGGATATGGAGCGTTTTAGAATTTTGACCTTGTTAATCCTAGGGTGTTTAAGATGTGGAAAGGGGAAGTGCCCTCAGAAAAGATAAATCTTCTAAAGGAGGTTTATGGTGATATGTTTGAAATACCAATGCTAGTTAGCCAACTTTGTTTTATTTACAGAGATAAAGACTTTCACTGTGATTCATGCGATGAATTATTGAAATATATATTTCAGTTCCATTATCAATCTATTCCAGAAGTTGTAAAACTGTTAAAGATAAATGGGGTTTTGTCAATTACAAGTGCTTCAGTTGAGAGGTCATTTTCTTGTTTGAAGAGGGTAAAAAATTATCTTAGAAATACTATGAGCCAAGGACGTTTTAGTTCTCTTTGCAGGATTTCCATTCACAAAGACATACTGTCAGAGGAAGAAGACGCCAACACATTGCATGATGAGATAGTAAAGAAGTTCATTGAAAAACCACGAAGACTTGCTTTCTTATACAAATAGGTATTCATATATGGCTGATAGCAAGCTGATGATGTCTTACGTCCATGGCATGTGAGAATTTTTCCTGGAACTTTTTAATGCAGCCAATGATGATTGTCATTTCAGCACGACAATATCATCACAACTTTTGATAGTTGTTGATGACAAATCTGAGCCTTTTTCGGTTCTTTTGTCAAAGTTTCTTTACAAGATGTACATAGGTATCTATTTATGTATGTGGTGTTGAGAAAATAAATCACATATCTGCAACTATTTTTGAACTGTTTCTCTGCTTTACTATAAGATCCTTCGGCAATTTAAATTAACGAAAATGGTTCTATTTCCTGCATAAGTTCACGCATTTGCTTTCTAAGATAGCCGTTTCCGACGTTCTTGGGAGTCTAAATTCGGAAAATTTTCAAGCTCGGCGCCAACCATGGAGGTGCCTCGTGAGCCCGACCAAATGTTTTTCGCTAGCTACGCCACTGATGACGATTAAACCAAATATCACATCCCCACACGATTTTACTGTTGGGAATCATCGTATTGAATATACTTTCATATTCAGAGAAGGATTTTATCATAAATGTTACATAGATATTAAAGTTGAAAGTAAGTATTGACGAAAAGTATTTGTAAGCTTTGAATATCCCAATGGAAACTATATCATTTCTCTGTAAAGTATTTCATCACCACAAAAACGGACATATATGTCGTCTTTGTTTGTTTTTTAAAGACCGCTCTTTTCTCTGTTGTTCATTCATCAATACCTTCACTGACACACTTTACCTTACTTAGTTTATATTTTAGGAATTATAAATACTGTTCTCTTTTTCTCTTATTCATTTATCTTTACTGACAATTGCACAAGTTATCTTAGTTTTGTTTTAGATTGTGTAAAAATAGTTTTTGTTCTCTTTTCTTCGTTTATTACCATCTATACTTACACACATCATTTAATGAATATTTTAGTGTGTGTAAAGACTGTTCTCGTTTTCTATAATCCATTCATCACTGCTTGCACTAACATATGTTTTATTAGTTTTTTTTTCGGTAAGTTCAAAAAGTTTCTTGTTCTTTCTCACAGCATGTGAATGCCAAAGTGCAGCACCAATAACAAAGAAAATTAGGAAGAAAAACCGTTGTATATGTTAAACGGAACGAGCCAAAACCAAAGTGTCCACATACACTGATTAGTCTGTCACCATCAGGAGCAATTTTAGGCGAAGGAAATTTTGGAATTGGGAAATATGATATTACTTATGATTTCGCCATTAGAGGTAACGGGAAAAGCTTTGTTTTTAGCTGTCGATTAACGATCAAGGTCCGCGGATAAATTGAACAATATTTTTCTTTCTTTATTTTTTCATTTGAATTACATGTATCCATGAATCACATTAAGGAGATTTATTGATTTATTTCTAAGTATGAGTATGTACAATGTAGTGTATAAATATATTTTGTAGTATGTCTATGTACTTTGTAGAATATTTTAAAGTTATTGCACTACCATGCTATGTTGTCATCGTTTCAAATACACACGTTCTTAAAGAAACAAAACAAAATAGGTTGTAAGAAAACTGATAAAATGTTCAACTTTTGCTGTGTATAAGATCTTCTAAAGCGCGCGATACTTCTCAAATTGAGAACATCGCATGAATGTGATGTAGGAAATCTTTTAAGCGTTCTCGTTGACGCCATATCTGATTTATATGTATATATGTCATTAAGCTCTATAATAACTGCAGCGGCTTGGTGGACTTGGTCAATAATGCTAAAACATGGATGACAATTAATCTTTTTCCGCTGAAATGATCGCTTTGCAGTAAAAATTATATTCTCGACCTCCCCTTTGTATCTATAGTCAATTATATAGAATTTTTTAAAAAGGAGCGCGATATCTTTTTACGTATTTTTTTCCTAATGCCAAACCTTCAATAGCTCAATTTTTAGGTATCGTAATGTCCACAAAAAGGAGCATGTCGCTTTCACTGGTGAGATATTTGCTTGTAGAAATATTCTTACTACCTCACATGCAAAATATATATAAGAGCTAAATTATAATCACAGTCACGGTCACCAAATTCTGAAGCCTTGCATCTTTGTATCTTCTGTCGACATATAAATTGCTTGTAAATGATGCTAATATGTTCACAGGCAAGTTTTCATCGTTAAAATCTTGGTGTTGGGTAGTATTAATTCGTATCTCAACAACTTTGAGGTATAAAATGGAACAAGCGGGAACATGGAAACATATGGCACAGCAGAAAGCATCACCTTACTCTCATTTGGTTGGACCAAGTTTTGTGGCCAACCATAATGTAAATTGTTTTGGAGACAAAAAGCATGATGGGAAGATTTGCATTTTGACTTTCGGATTTTCATAGTTTTCAAGTGTTCTTAAATATGGGCTTAAGGATATCCTTAATTTTTTCCCTTTTTGGGGGGGGAGGGGGAGGGGGGAGGAGCTCTTCATCTATTCATCAAAAATCATGTTAAGTTCTTTTGAAATCCAGCTTTTTCTAAGGCTTATAACATAAATACATGAATTTGACCCCCTCCCTCCCGCAATTATCAGTTTTCCTACCCCAGCATGTTCTCATATTCTGCAAAGTAATCGTGGCTTGTTATGGCAAGTTTACTATCGAGTGAGTTTTACAACACTGATGTATTTTTTAGTCGCACTCAGGATCTTTTTCAAAACAGTTTTCTGAGAATTTCTATTTTACGCGTCACTAGTTTTATCAAAATGTCCAAAGCACTATGGGCAAAGTGAGCACAAAATTATGTTTTTTAAAAAACCAGTTATACGTATATGTTTTTTGTATTTCCTGTATTTTTCTCTCTTTTTCATTATAATTATAGCTATTCGTGGCTCTTGTCAATATTGTGTAATTTTTAGAATTTGTTGAGAAAGTTGGGAGCCAAAACCAGCAAATAAGCTATAAAGTATATTTAGTCGGTAACTCATTACTGGAATATTTGCTAAGATATTCACTAACATTCCCCCAATCTAAATCACTGTATCCTACAGATTCTAAAGGGTTCTCGCTCTTTCTAAACGTTAGATTTAATTGTGGTGTCCCCTTAAGGTATCTTAGGACATGCTTTGCTGCATTTAATGATGCAACAGTCGGTTTGGATATGTATTGAGACAGTTTGGTAACTATATAGTATAAGTCCGGCCTAGTGCCTGTCATAATGTAAATCAGTGGGTGCGACCGTCTCATGATAGTCAATTCCTGAGACTTGAGAATAACCCTTAGCTACATACCTAACCTTAAACGTCTCCTCATTGTTCATGCCTGTTTTGATTGTGTACACCCATTTTCCACTCACTATTTCACGATTTGGGTGTAACTCAATAGGTGTGAAAGTGTTATTATCCACTAATGAGGTAAACTCATCGTCCATGGCGTTTTTCCACTGGACTGACTCTTTAGAACTTACAGCTTCTGAAAAGGAAGTGGGTAAATCATTCAACCTGTAACAATAATCGACTGCAAGCTTAGTTGTGGTATCAGTTATGTTTTCAAATACATACTCATCTAGATATGCTGGCCTATTCCGGGTTCGGGTTGGATACCTTACAGGGTCATTCCCTTCTAAATCATCAGGTTTCCCCCCTATTTCTGCAGTAGGCTGTTCTGACGTAGGTGTTGCGTAAGAAGGTTGGTAAATTTCATCGTCCGTTGGAGTCTTCTCAATCTCATCATGGATACTATCAAAAAACTTTATGCAACTTACTCTCTCTACTTTCATGTTTTCCGGGTAATATACCAGGTATGCAGGGCAACATTTATCATACCCAATGAAAATCCCCTTCTTGCCTCTAGGTTCAAGCTTTTTCGGGTTTTGCACATAGGCATAGCTCATCCCATAGCTCATACTTATTTTCATCTCCATTGAACATTATTGCTCTCCTGGGCCCATAACCTGTTGGGTTTGATGCAGTGGCCATGATAAATAATCACACTGATGTCTGGAGGTTTTATTACATTTATTCCCACATATAGAAGAAAAACTAGCACACGACAACCAACTGATACACATAATGATACAGCTATTTACATACGTGACGCTAAACTATGATTGGTCATTTTCTTTCCTCTGCTCTTGTTACAAATAATATCGATTACGTTTACAATAATTTCTATACTTAAATATGTAGGAAGTTAACACACACTTTACAAGATACACATATACACATCACATGAGAGCATAACCTAACAGTTATTATTGAAGAACCTAGTGGAGCAGTATTTTATAGACACGTATGGGTCGTCTATGGATCGTGAAAAAGTCAATGCTAAGTTGGAGAAGAGATTGGATTTACAAGAACATAGTCATTATAAGAGAAATTACTGCTTAGTCCCCAAATTTCTTGACATTTTTATATAAAAACTCTCTTATATCTTTTGGTTTCATTCATTCAACACCACAACCAATCCCCTCTCTAAACGTTGCCACGTTCATGTCATTGCTAGAGAAAACCTAAGAACAGCAAAAGCATCTCAAGAGAGTGTGCTGCAAGTCTGCAGTTGTAAGTCTGCAGTTGTAAGTTTGCAGTTGTAAGTCTGCAGTTGTAAGTCTGCAGTTGTAAGTCTGCAGTTGTAAGTCTGCAGTTGTAAGTCTTCAGTTGTAAGTCTGCAGTTGTAAGTCTGCAGTTGTAAGTCTGCAGTTGTAAGTCTGCAGTTGTAAGTCTGCAGTTGTAAGTCTTCAGTTGTAAGTCTGCAGTTGTAAGTCTGCAGTTGTAAGTCTGCAGTTGTAAGTCTGCAGTTGTAAGTCTGCAGTTGTAAGTCTGCAGTTGTAAGTCTGCAGTTGTAAGTCTACAGTTGTAAGTCTGCAGTTGTAAGTCTGCAGTTGTAAGTCTGCAGTTGTAAGTCTGCAGTTGTAAGTCTGCAGTTGTAAGTCTTCAGTTGTAAGTCTGCAGTTGTAAGTCTGCAGTTGTAAGTCTGTAAGTCTGCAGTTGTAAGTCTGCAGTTGTAAGTCTGCAGTTGTAAGTCTGCAGTTGTAAGTCAGGTGCAGTTGTAAGTCTGCAGTTGTAAGTCTGCAGTTGTAAGTCTGCAGTAAGTCTGCAGTTGAAGTCTGCAGTTGTAAGTTGTGTCTGCAGTTGTAAGTCTGCAGTTGTAAGTCTGCAGTTGTAAGTCTGCAGTTGTAAGTCTGCAGTTGTAAGTCTGCAGTTGTAAGTCTGCAGTTGTAAGTCTGCAGTTGTAAGTCTGCAGTTGTAAGTCTGCAGTTGTAAGTCTGCAGTTGTAGTCTGCAGTTGTAAGTCTGCAGTTGTAAGTCTGCAGTTGTAAGTCTGCAGTTGTAAGTCTGCAGTTGTAAGTCTGCAGTTGTAAGTCTGCAGTTGTAAGTCTATATTAAGAGAAATTATAAGAAGCCTTTTTTGAGCGCTAATTGCTTGCGCTTCAACGGTGTCTACAGTTAAATGCGAACTGAAGTTCAGCCTAATATATGAAAGGAGCTCATTCTTAGCCTAGAAGTGGGAACATTTAACTAAAATATATATAAATATAACTAATTATTGACTCATGAGAGCTGACATTTACAGACCTTTTCCATTCTCGTATACAATAAGGCTCTAGCTACGGCCTTGTTTGTTGCATTGAACCCTTAATCGACCACATCTTTTTTTTAATCACAACTCATTTGGTTTAGTGATTGTTGCAGATATGCTAAACGGGAGTTCGGGGACCATACAGGGTTATTAAAGAGCTGTTTCTCAGCCATAGAATGCTGTGCTGAAGTATGAAAAAGTCACGTGACGTTGAACCGTTTAAGAAATGGCGGTAGATAAAGATTTATCAAGAAGTATAAAGAAGCAAGAAGCAATTAGCAAAGCTCCCCACGATTTTTTTTGTGAGCAGAAATTTAATCGCCTGTTCAGGTAAAAATTTATCAATTATTTTTAACTCTTCAACGATAAGTAATGTCAAATTTTCAGTTTTATGTGTAGGTTATAATATTGTTTGGCTGTGTAGTTCAGATTAGATTTTAGTGGCTACTTTGAAAATGTTAGGTACCTTGCCTTGTATCAGAGTTTTTTGTGGTTTAATTATTCTTTGCCAATGGGTAGTATTGCTAAATGTAATGGTCCTAATTATCATTTACGCAATATGATAATAACATATTCCAGAAGAATGCATTCATTTTTCCATATGATATATGTATGATAATATAATAAAAACTTTATTGTTTTTTGTAAAATTTATTATAGGATGATACACAAGTCACTTCATACTTACTTCAACTTGTGTTTCACCCTATACTATATTTCATACTTTATTGGCACTCCTTCAGCATCAACCAGTTTATCTATATGATGTTGTTTGCACTAGCTACAACTCTCACGACAAAAAACTTCTTTCAATATTATCATTTAGTATACTTATGTACATTTTGAATTATTATGATTGGTAATAACAGCTTGTGGATGATTTTCTTTGGCAACCCCTGATTAGTGATAAGCCGAAAGAAAATAAATTTAATAGCTTCTCATGCATATTTACTACTGTATTTTATACTATGTATATGAAGTTTTATATCAGAGTTTCCATGACCGAATTCTTTGTGTTAAGTTTCACACTGCTTCTACCGAATCATATATTTTTCTTGTTACCTATTTCTTGAATACCTCTTTTTGGAGTTTTCTAATTTTTCATTTCTAATCTTTTAATGTGATAACTTTTATGTTAGAACCATGCCTTAAACTGTCTATCTTTCTTCTTATTTAGAAACTTGATTTCATTGTTTAGACAGTCACTAAATACAAAATATTTGCATAGTACATGTTAAAATCAGGCATTCATTGGGAAACATAGTAAACGTTTTTATTGATAATCTATTAGCCATCCTTTCTCTAGATTGACTGTTATGTTTTTTAAATTCTGTTATACTTATAAAACACTTGAGAAAAACGACAATTTTTTTAGAGCAAACATGTTTCGACATTATCAGAATGCCATCTTCAGTGCAGAATGGTTAGTGTTAAGTAATATGATACGTAATATAATATGAATAAATTAATTACAATGAATATTAAGTATTAAGAACTTATAACATAAGTTCTAAAAATAAGTATTAAGAACTTATAACAAAAAATATTATTATAAAGTAAATATAGTGTTGTAGTGGTGAACTTGGATATTTAAATCGGGATTAGTTTTATTAATGTGTAGAGCCTCCTTGATTTTGAGTGAGAAAGTGGATTGATCAGTGTCGATGATTTTAAAACAGGAAGGTGAGAATTTGTTTTTACATGAAGGAGAGGCTTGAAGATGTTTGTAGATAGTGGAATTTTTGTCTGTGTGAGTATGTTCCTTTATCCTGGTAGATAATTGGCGAGAAGTTTCACCAATATAACGGGAATTACATCCCGCACATGAAAATTGATAAACTACCATAGATTTGGAAAGTTCGGGAAGTGGGTCTTTAAACGAAAATAAAGATTTTATTTTAAAAGGTGTGAAAATAAGTTTAACGTCAATGTCAGTGCAGTAGCGTTTAATGATTTGTGTGAGTTTGCGTTGTGTGTGTCGTGAGTAATCACCTATGTAAGGTAGTTTGAAATAACGTTTATTGTCAGGTTGTTGTATATCGTTAGTGTTAGTTGTGGAGTTAGATGAGTCAGTGCTTTTCTTGTTGTCCAAATAGTGTTGTATAGTGTTGTTGATGAAATGAAAAGGAAAAGAATTACGTTGGAGAGTGAATATTAGTTTGTTTAAATCACGTTGAAAGCCGATGTCTGTGTTGTTAAGTTTCCGTGCTCTGTCGGTCAGTGTTCGTATCAGTCCAATTTTGTAATTTAATGGTGTGAAACTAAAAAAGTTAGTCAGTAGTCCTGTATATGTTGGTTTGTGGTACGTAGAGGTCATACAGTTTTCATGTGATTTAGTTAGTAAGATGTCAAGAAAGGGTAACTGATTGTCTTGTTCGGTTTCGTATGTGAAGTTTATGCTTTGATGTTGTTTGTTGATGTATTCGTAAAAGAGTAATGCTTCGTCTTTGTTATGAAAAATACAAAAAATGTCGTCAACGTATCTGCGGTAAAATAAAGGTTTGATGTTGCTGTAGTTATTTAACCAGTTTCGTTCGTGAAAACCCATGAAAATGTTGGCTAGAATGGGTGCCAAGGGTGAGCCCATACTTACCCCGTCAATTTGGTCGTAGTACTTACCGTTAAATAAAAAATGAGTCTCGGCCGTAGTCCAACATATCACCGACCGAAACCATAGACATTGCTATTGATTTAATTTTTACCAAGAACCCTACATTCAAAATGAGCAGAACAGAACTAAAACTATTGTTTAACATCACTACGGCCGAGACTCATTTTTTATTTAACGGTAAGTACTACGACCAAATTGACGGGTAAGTATGGGCTCACCCTTGGCACCCATTCTAGCCAACATTTTCATGGGTTTTCACGAACGAAACTGGTTAAATAACTACAGCAACAACAAACCTTTATTTTACCGCAGATACGTTGACGACATTTTTTTGTATTTTTCATAACAAAGACGAAGCATTACTCTTTTACGAATACATCAACAAACAACATCAAAGCATAAACTTTACATACGAAACCGAACAAGACAATCAGTTACCCTTTCTTGACATCTTACTAACTAAATCACATGAAAACTGTATGACCTCTACGTACCACAAACCAACATATACAGGACTACTGACTAACTTTTTTTAGTTTCACACCATTAAATTACAAAATTGGACTGATACGAACACTGACCGACAGAGCACGGAAACTTAACAACACAGACATCGGCTTTCAACGTGATTTAAACAAACTAATATTCACTCTCCAACGTAATTCTTTTCCTTTTCATTTCATCAACAACACTATACAACACTATTTGGACAACAAGAAAAGCACTGACTCATCTAACTCCACAACTAACACTAACGATATACAACAACCTGACAATAAACGTTATTTCAAACTACCTTACATAGGTGATTACTCACGACACACACAACGCAAACTCACACAAATCATTAAACGCTACTGCACTGACATTGACGTTAAACTTATTTTCACACCTTTTAAAATAAAATCTTTATTTTCGTTTAAAGACCCACTTCCCGAACTTTCCAAATCTATGGTAGTTTATCAATTTTCATGTGCGGGATGTAATTCCCGTTATATTGGTGAAACTTCTCGCCAATTATCTACCAGGATAAAGGAACATACTCACACAGACAAAAATTCCACTATCTACAAACATCTTCAAGCCTCTCCTTCATGTAAAAACAAATTCTCACCTTCCTGTTTTAAAATCATCGACACTGATCAATCCACTTTCTCACTCAAAATCAAGGAAGCTCTACACATTAATAAAACTAATCCCGATTTAAATATCCAAGTTCACCACTACAACACTATATTTACTTTATAATAATACTTTTGTTATAAATTCTTAATACTTATTTTTAGAACTTACGTTATAGTTATTAATACTTAATACTCATTGTAATTAATTTACTCATATCATATTATGTATCATATTACTTAACACTAATCATTCTGCACTGAAGATGGCATTCTGATAATGTCGAAACATGTTTGCTCTCAAAAAAATCGTCGTTTTTTCTCAAGTGTTTTTTAAAATAGCACTGACTTAAGAAACTCATTTTTGTTTTATTTTTTTGCATTCGTTGCTTATTTTATTTTATTTTAGAAGACCTCATATAAGATAAATTAGCCCTTTGTTTGGCATATTCAAAAGTTTGATTTTACCGACAGATGAAAAAATCGTCTGAGCGTGAATACGGAAATATTCAACCAACACCCGAGTGACATTTTTTTATTTTTTCATGTCTGTACTTTAACGTCGTAAAATCATCTCATTATTTTAGTTGTGCAGACGGAGAGGATGCTGTTCAATTCATTGATCATTAAGTGTGTCGTTCAATTGGAACTTATCCAAATGATTGACAATGTCGTCTTTTTCCCAAGCACCAGCAAGCGAGAAGATGAAGATACTATGGCTGAATTACAGGTCAGTTGTAATTACGGTCATTGTAGGTAATACTGAGATAAATTGCTTTGTCGTAATGTTGTTATACCAGAGTTCCCCTTGGTGCCATAACAAAGTTCTTAGCTTAAGCACAGAATAAGGAGCTTTTTAGCAAAGACTACGGCTACGATTTACGTCATTTTGGCGCGAAAACATTGTTGCGACAACAAAAACACGTAGCCGTCTCAGCAATCTGAGTACGATGTTTTGTAAAAAAATTCGTAGTTGCGACTACAATGTCTTTTTATGTAGGTATATTTTTTCTTTATGTAAGAAATTAGTTTACAGTACTATTTTCGAGCATCCAGGCTTTAATTTAGAACCCTTTTTGAGCGCAGATGTACATTTAAAAGGAAAATATGACCCTGAAAAGTTTCATGTCTTTCGTACGCAAAGTGAACGGTAAACAAACAATAAAATAGTACAAATATATCGTACATAAAACTTAAAATAGTGAAGATTTTTCCGTCTAAAGAGTCCTATATTCTTGTAAAATCAGTGTTACCGATTCATTGATATCCTAATTGACAAATAGAGCCGTAGCTGCTTCGCAAACTTCGGTGTTTTTCACAATAAAAAGGCTCGTTCTGTTGTTTATAACTAAATTTTGACGAAGCGATAACGACAACAAACTTCCTCGTGCCATTCCCTTACACGGTCAAACTTCGTACTCGTTGTCGTAGTCGTACTCTAGCTAAAGCTCCCTAATATGTAATATACAGAAAAGACACTTGGCATCTTTAGTTGTTAGCAATAAATTTAATCAATGAAAAAGTTTGTCAAACAAAATGTGCCAGGATTGTCACCATTGCACGTGACTGTACACAAGTAAGTTGTTTTTGTTTGATGTGTTAGGACACTTTGAGTCTTTAGTTGTAAGAAATAGATTTAATCTCGGAAACATTGTCATTGCGTTGTCTCTTAGCCATTACAGTTGGATAGCACAAAATAAAGTTGCTACAGAACATTTTTAGTTACTTTCCTCCTAAATTCCTCCCAGAATAATCTAGAGGATACATACTTCAAAAAATTTGTCATTATTGCTATCCTTATCTATCCACAGTACTTACTCATATCCAATCCTCCAAGTTCCCATGTGTCTTTTCACCAGAATCCTTTATCCCTTCATATGTCTATGTAGGTCATATAAAGTTCTATATTTGATATTCTTTGTTCTTAGAAACCCATTGCTTATGGTCATATTGTTGGCGATACACCAGACTCCATTGAACCATAGAGGCGTTTAATTGACAGAATTATCGAGACTATTTGTAGTTGCTTTACCCGTATAATTACTGATGTAAACGTTGAAATGCAAATTATAAAGATATTTATAAAAAGTGATGTCAAACTGTTTAAGTATTTAATGAGGGAAATGATATATCCGTCAGGAATTTAACGAGGGTAACGACATATGTATTCCTATGTTTTTTACATTTTTAGTCTAATTTTTTATTATTTTTAATATTACGTCACCTACACCAGATATAACATAAAGTTCATAAAAAATATTCTCGTACTATATTGAACATGCAGGAACGATGTCTCTTTCAAGGGAAAGAGCTATTTGTTATATAAATATAAGAAAAAATATGCTCGGAAGACAATTTGATCTTTTATAAAAACAGAACATTAATTTAATTTTCAAAGCCTTTATCAAACTTTCTATTTTATGAAGTTATTATAAATTACATACAAAAATCATCACAGAAAAGAGTATCCAACCATGTATCAAAACCGTATGAGGTACATATCCATATTTTTTAAGGAGTTTAATGAAGTTAATCATTTATTGAATCTAAAAGTTTTGTCAAATTTTCGTAGATTCTTTACAATACGACAATATGAAATTGAAGGTCTGAAAAAAATTACTTACTAAGAAATTGTTTGGTAGCTGTGTTTGGTCAAATACCACAAAAGATAAATTGGATCAAATTACAAAATTACAAAAGAGAGCAGCTCGCGTAATTCTAGATGCCTCAACACGCGATAGAAGTATTCAACTCTTTTCCAAATTGGGCTGGATGCCTTTTAGTAAGGAAGTGGAAATTAGAAAGGCCATGATTTGTCATAAACGTTTCTATGGTAACTGTCCATCTTATATTATTGATATTCTACCAACAAATTCCAGTCGCCACAATAGAAATAATCGTTATAAAGACTTAACTATTTGTTTACCCAAAACGAAGAGACAAAATGATGGTGGGCGATCTTTTGCTGCTACTGCAAGTCGATTTTGGAACAGTCTACCTCTTACTATGCGTAAAGTTTCATCAGCTTCACTTTTTAAAAAGAAACTTTATGATAAAGCTAATTCAGATATGCTCATAGAATAATTTATTATTTAGTTTTTTTAGTATTTTTAGTCTTGTGTAATTCTGGTTTTTAAATTGTAATTGATCTCGTAGTTTGTTAGTTTGAGGGCCACAAGTTCTTCACACTTGTTGTGTCACGTGTTTACCCTCTTTTAATAAAGTTTCATCAACATCATCATCATCTGTTATGCCGATCGGTGCTTAGTACCCATTACATCAATACGTCTCTTGATCTTTGACCCAGGAATTTCGGAAAAACAGTTTGGCGATTTCCATTTGGACAATTTTTGGTTTTTATTCTCTTAAAATTTTTTTTGAAATTTATACTGGAGCCTATTGCATAAAGCGTGGATAGCGTTATCCATTGGATAGTAGTTTTTTAAAATTGTGAATGTGCATGGTTATATTTTGTTTATGATGATGAAACTTTGTAATTCTAGAACCAATATTGTATTTCATTTATTGTCCAGTTCGAATCGTTGATTTTTCCCTTTTAAGATATTTTTGAAGCGCTCAAAAACGTTGCTACTTAGTTAAATGGATAGCGTTATTCGACCTTCGTGTAACTGATCCTTTCTCCGGTAATTTATTGGTAAAGTCTCTGCAAAAATATAAATGTGGTGAGAACCATATATGGACAATGAACATGATTGTTGTCTACTCTTCAGCTGTGTCCAGTTACAAGCTGTGAATCAGAATGATCTCGTGATAAGCCCATCCTTTACATTTCAATGATGTGTACATTGCAATACGAAGAAAGGCAAAATTGAAGAAATATTTCAATATAAAACTGTGACTCTACGTTGTGGAACGAAAAAATTAGTGTGGGAATGAAGAAACAGTCGCTTTGGTCATATTTGGTGAGTAAAATTGTGTAAAACATTGATTTTAAAGCGGTATTGTTTAGCTAGTCGTTATCGGTATTGTATAAAAGGTTTGACTAAATGGCAGAATACTCGTCCACTTGGATTCATTGACTCTGCATCCACGTTTTCAGTAGATACACAGATGATATTATGCCGTATATAAGACGATTCTAACTTCTGAGAAAAGAAAAATCAACGTGAAACGAAACTATAAGATAAATGGCGCTACATCTATTGGACAATACGATAATATATATTTATGCTTAGTATATCAAATTGCGTTTCATCTTGTAAACACAAATGATCTGTTTATCAATCAAAACGACTATATTTTATTATTTAAATCAACCACGAACGATATGCATCAATTATACATTACCACATTGATAGGTAATTATAGATTTATAATGCCATTGTCGCACAACCTAAACTTTCTGTTGTGCGGGATGCTAAATCACGATTCTTTTGACGACAAACGCTGTTACATTACCACGAGTATTACAATCAAAAAATGCTTATCCAATTCGTCTGTTCAAGACTTCGACTCAATGCGTTACAATGCATTAATGAAATGCGTCGATGAAATGCGACCATCAAAAAAGCGTATTGAAACAACCAGAAACAGCGTTTGCAGCCTCTATATATACTAAACATTCAACAATATAAAATTACAAAGTTTCCTCTTTGCCACGATGGGAAAGAAGGTCTTCCTTAGCAACTCAATGCTTTGAACTTCCCATGACAAATGCTTGTGCGTAATTTAACGTAAATAGTTCACATTTTACAATGCTCTTACTTCTTTAGTAATGTTCGTGCTTACAGAAAGAGAAAGATACTTCACTTGTTTTTATTGTTTATGAAAATTTCTTTCCGTATACTATTTTATACTGATAAGTTTTACATCGTCCATATCATTGATAAATTGATAAAATTTACGACAAGCAGGTCACGTTGCAAGAAAAACTGTCTGTTGCTCATTTCTTTTGTTGTTTTTCAGTTTTTCCAATTTTTTTATGAGCACAAAAGGTTAAAGCCACAAAGAATTCAATATAATTTATGTATTTTTTAATGATCGTTTTATTCGTTTGAAAATGACTGACTCAAGTAGTACCAACTATTGTCTGACTATAGCTGCTGATCTTTGGTTTGGAAACTCAAACTTTGACGAAAAATGGCCATTTGGATCGATATTTGGATACATTTTGGCCTATTTTTTATTCTAATAATTTTTCGGAATCATATTGGTAATTTATTATAAAAGTCTATGTAAAAAACATAAATCTGGTCAGTACCATATATGGACAATGAACATGATCGTTAACTTCTTTTCAGCTGTATCCAGTTACAAGGAAGTGAATCAGAATGATCTCGTAATGAGCCCATCCTTTACATTTGAATACACAGTCTACACTGCAATACAATGAAAGACAAAAATGAAGAAATATTTCATTATAAAACTCTGAATTTACGTTATGGAACAAAAGAATAAGTGTTGAAATGTAGAAATAGTCGTTTTGGGTCATATTTGGTGAGTAAAATTCCATAAAACATTGATTTTAAAACATTGTTTAGCTACTCGTTATATTGTATCACAGATTTTTCAAACGTTTTGTATTTAAACTTTGATGTAGGTTTTTCAATAGGCCGTTGATTTGTTTCATTTTAAAGTTTTGTAACTAATTTTTGTACCATTATTTTTCTTCGTTTTAGTTTAAAGTTCAAATAAAGGCTTCACGATTAAAACCAAAGATTCAATCTCCATTAAAAGTAAGTCAGAGTATTCACAACATATTCTAAATAAATTTATTTTTTGAAAATGGCTTCAGCACCTAAAAAACTGAAGATTGAGGCAAATGGATCTCGTTTAAGTAAAATTTTGGTAAATAAAGGAACCCAAGCTTTGAAAACAACATTGCGATTTACTTTTAACTTTCGATCATCAAGTTTGATCAATGAACTTAAAGATCTTTCAACAATGAACAAATTGACTTTGCTTAAAAACAAAAGGGTCATCAGTAAAGAGCAATGGGAGCTTCTTTACCCGTCAAATGGCTCATCACCTGACATTGACAACTTTGACATCTCATTATTGACTGTCTTATTGAGAAATATTTGTGGTCTAACAGCACCATCTGGAGGATGGGATAATCTTCCTTCCTCTTCAGATACTTCAATATCAGCAAATATTGCAAGAATAAAGTTTTATCGAAACAAAGTGTACGGTCACATAACTACAACTAGTGTAGATGACAGTGAGTTTGAGCATTTGTGGCAGGAAATTTCAAAAGCATTGGTTGGTCTGGGTATTCAACAAACTGAAATACATGAAGTGAAGAAAGCTCCCCTCAGTCCTGATGAGGCAAACCATATTGAATTATTGAAAAACTGGTATGAAAAAGAACAACAATTAATCAATGTTGCTGAGAAAACCAACGAAAATGTAAAACAATTAAAAAAAGAGTTTGAAGCTATGAAAAATAAAGTAGAAGAAGTGAAAGAAAGCATGCCAACAAAAGTTGATGTAGTTGAAATTAAACAAGACATGGCGACAAAAGCTGATGTAACCAGAGTAAAAGAAATGATACAGGACAAAACATACTCAGATCTCAAGAAGCTAGGAAAGTGTAAGTTTAACGGTCTTATAAAAGATCTTAACAAGAAATACCTTGAAGGCACTAGACAATGGTTATTTGAAAAACTCGACACTTGGTTTAACGATAAAAGTGAAGATGCTTCTAATGTCATGATTTTGATTGCCGGTCCAGGCGTTGGTAAAAGTGTGTTTGCTGCTGAGGTGTGTCGACGATATTCTGAAAAGAAGAAACTTGCTGCTTCCCATTTCTGCAGATATAATAGATCAGATTATAGAAACCCTCGAATATTGATAGAATCATTGGCCAGTAGCCTGTGTGATACAATATCAAATTTTAAAAGTAAACTGAATGAAGAAATACAGAGAAACCATTCCAAAGAATCAATCACCGATGAATTCATTGTTTTATTAAATAATCCATTGCATTCATTGGAAGATCATGAACCAATGCTTTTGGTTATTGATGCCTTAGATGAAAGCCTAGTTGATGGCAAAAGTGAATTATTGGAATTGATTGCAGAAGAGTTTGACCGACTGCCTCAATGGATTAAAATCTTCATCACCAGTCGTCCAGAACTTCCTGTTCAAAAGGAGTTGAAAGACATGAATCCTGTGGAAATTACAACTCGTCTTCGTGACGAAAACAACGAAAAAGACCTGTACAAGTATTTGAGATATCAATTGAGAAGTAATTTTGATGATCGTGTTGAAAACAACAAATTAGACTTGGAATTAATTATGAGACTTCAGACAAATAGCTACGTTCTATGGTCATTAGTTGAAAAATGTGAGGGATCATTTCTTTATGCGTATTACGCACAATTGAGCTTGAATAAAGAAAATATTGAGCTTACTTCCAAAAATATTCAAGAATTGGTCCCTAGTGGGTTAAGCGGTGTTTACACAAAGCAATTCAAAAGAGTAAAAGAATTGTTAACGAAGGAAAGTCCCAGAAATTCTGTAATCTCAGAAGCTACTTTCATGCAATTTCCTGAATTGTTGGCTGCCTGTCGGGAGTTTCTTCCATTAACTTTACTGCTTAGCTATTTAGATTTTTCTGGTGACATCAAGATTGAAGTCCGCAATAAAATCATTGAACTGTTATCTCAAATTTTGCCAGTTTACGATGATTATTTAACCGTGTATCACAAATCTCTATTTGATTGGTTAAAATCAGATGGTTACGAACAGCATGAGTTTACAGTTGATCCAAAAAATGGTCATAAGTTCTTATGGCATGCTTGTGAGAAAGTGTTTAAACAAATTAAGTCGATGAACATTTTTGAAGATCAGATGGACACTGCTATGATTAAATATGCTGTGAAGAATGGATTCTATCATATGTCAAAATGTGGCGAAAATGTTGACGTTAGCTGGGCAGTAGATGTCAAAGTGGTTTGTGCAAGGTTAATGTGTGTGGAAGACATTAACGTGGATACCATTAGGTTTGAATTGCTCAAAATCATTGAGGAACGACGAACTTTCTTGAAAAAAGATGTACTTGAGGAACTACTATTTCATTTATTAATTACGTCAATGAGAATGAGATATGACTTTATTAATGATGATACCTTATATATGGTTGATGATAGCTTAATTTATTCACAAATTATTGCAAACAGAATTGATGGCAGTAACGAAAAAAGATTATTGGCAAGGGAATTATTGAAACAAGGAAAGTTTGTTTGGTTTGAGGATTTAGACGTAACATATTTAACAAACCATCATCATTTGACTGTCTCCTTGCGTGCTAACGTTACATCTCTTTGTGTGTCGTCCAATGAAGAACTTCTTGCTGTAGGATATGAAAATGGTCAAATATCTATTTTCGAACTTCCTGAATTTACAGAAAGATGCATTCTTGGCACTGTACTTGATGATTCAAAGTTGGAAAATTGGGATGATGTAGGCGAATTTTTGTCGCTGTATGACATCTATGACTATCCAACATCAAAGGAATTTCGTTTTGTACGTGGAAACATCTGCTGTTGCTCCTTTTCACCTACCGCAAATAGACTGGTAACTAGTGATGGATCTACTGAAGTAAAGTTGTGGAACGTTAACAATGGACGTTTGCTATTATGTTTACAGTCAGGTGATGTCGTTAATTATTGCTCTTTCTTAGATTCTGGTTTGTTTATTACAGCAAGATTTGATGGATATTTTATTAAAGAAGAGTTTACTGCATGGAATTCATTAACTTTGCAAAGAATTGATCGACGCTGCGTTGTTGATTACCAAAAACTACAATGCACCGATAAATATTCAGAGTTCTTTGGTGCAGATGTCGTCGACTTTTCGAATGTCTTTCAATTCCCAAAGGCAATCGATATTTTTTCAATAAAATTAGAATGTTCACTACCTTCACATTTAAGGATAACACACCATTATCGTGATTGTATTTTTTATCATACAAGTCAGAATGGAAAGCTTTCTGAAATCACTCAGTTGACAAAATACAACGATCAAGGAGAAATCGAATTTTGTTTACCATATGTTTGGTGTCCATGTGTTGATAGGACTTTTAGAAAAATCAATCCCATCTTGTTCAAGAAATTTTACGTTGTGCCGTATCTTTCCAAGCTCAAAATTTTCAAAACTGATCATCTTTGGAGACCTTCTTTTATCTTTGAGAAATTTGAAATTAAATGTTGTTGTTTTTCACCGGATGGATCTTTTTTTGCTGCTTTCGTTGCTGGTGACCACGTCAACATTCATATTTGGAGCATTGAACGTTGCACTATTATTCAAACTGTACCAATGCAACTGAAGAATGCATTAGGATGTTGGTGGTCGGATGGTTTACTGTGGATATGGGATGGTTCTGATCATCTTATGAAGATATCAACTTCGTCTGAAAATTTTGTAGATTCTACTCAAGCAAAGCATGTTACAATTGGATTTAAACCTAAGAAAATCTTAACATTTGCTGATGTCTTAGTTTGTATTGACGAACTTGATTTTGTTCAAGTTGTTAGAATTACCAAGGGTGAGATACAATACAACGAAAGACTTCCTGTCGATAGTTTTCAAATTAAAGCAGCAGCCGTATCACTTGATAATTCTGTTATTTTAACTGTGAACAAAACAGAATACACATTATGGAAATGGGAAAATAACAACAATGAACTTTACTTGAAACCTTGGCATACTGCAAAATTACTCAAAACGTGTTTTATTGAAAAATTTGTTCAGGAACAGAGAACTGTAACTAGTCTTAAAGTCAGTTGCTGTATGAGTGATAGTAACCAAGCAGTCATTGCATTCTTTTTTCAAAAAGGCACTTGCATACTGGAATCTGGCCTTTATGTAATTAATGTGCATAAAAACAATTACGTGAGTATGACTTGGCTAAATATTTTGGATGTTATTGATGGATTTTTATTGTTAAGCACATTCTTACATAAATCATATTACATTGGTAAATATCGTAACTTATTGGTTGCTGTAGATTTAAAGAGTGGTAAAATATGCGCTAAATCTTGCGCATTAGGTTCTATATTTAATATAACTATGCATTCCAACACAGGAACTTTAGCTTTAGTAACAAAAGGTGGATACGGAATTAAATTTTTAAAACTCAATGTACCTGAATAAATCCACTAATTCAACCTTTGTAGTTATATTAACCTATTGTATTTACTAACATTACATATCACTTAAAACGAACATAAAAAGTTCTTTATATCACAAAAGGACAGTTATTTATGGTATCAACAACGAACTCAAAAATATTGCAGAAAAAATTGTCCATATCCTTTGTTTTAACCGTGAAAAAACTGTCAGTTTTTAATTATGTAAAAATATCACTGACAGAGAGAGAGAGATTAGTTTTTCCTAATGTCAAGAAAAGATCTTTTTCATCCTATGATTCCCGTCAACTTTCAAATTTATATTTGGAGAATGCAACACTGTAACATTGTCAAAGTTGTGATGAAATTGAGAATATCACACGAAGATGTTGATTGTCGTAAGGATGGTCGCTTGTTTTACATGTGAAAATTACCAAAAGTGAAAAAACTTTGATCTCTGAACGAACTTTATGTTGATGGTTTACTTTTTAATACAAATGTATGGTCAGATAATGTGGTTATTTTTATTATATATTAAACGTTCATTACATAGAAATGAAAGAATATCGACAACTCATTCATTGTGAGTCATTTGACAATATGGTGTTTTTGTAGATGTAGATTATTTTGTTTAAATTATAGAGTGACTTTCTATGAACATTCTTTCAAAAACTGTAAAAAAAATTTACCTTACGCATGTTAATATCGTGGAAACAAGTTTTGTATGACGTTAAAAATTCACATTTATAAAACACCATCATGATGTCATGTCATGTCATTGGGTTTTATGGTCATTAGTTGAAAAATGTGAGAGATCATTTCTGTACGTTTATTATGTACATATGACCTTAAAGACAGAAAATGTTTTATACTGTCAACAATTCCCGTATGTAAATTATCTTGATGACGTTATGGAGTTCACTGATACTTCCTTATATTCACGTGATTAAATGGAATGGAACAGAAAGATGGCGGAATTCCAGTGGAATAGTAATTCATAGAGATGCCTTAGAAAGGTTTTATTTTCATTCCTAAATCGTTCAGTTATGCAGAAGAACGTGAAAGAGCGTGTTCCTATCTGGTGCTTTACAAAGAATTTTACTCGATAAAAAAACAAAAAAGTCTCATCATTCACAACTAAAGAAAGCTTCCGAAACGGCTTTAGGTATAAATCCATAAGTAATGTTTTTTGTAGTTATTGCTGATGTATTTGGATTCTATTTGCTTTATGTTTATATGCATTGTCAACCAGTTTCTGCATTTGCTATCTACAAAACATTAAGTGTAGTAATCTTTTATTCAAGATGTCAAAGAACGCTGTCCATAGTATCTTTAAAATTGCTCAATGTATGATTTGTTCTTTTTTTATACGTGGCAAACAGTTATTTTTAGTGTCAATCGCTTGTTCATGTTCTTCTGCTTGAGTTATATGTATATATGTTTATGGAGAAATGTATGTCAACGTGTGCAATGAATATAATGTACTGCTGTGTTCAGGAATGTTGCTTTACAAAATGATCGCTTTATGATTTTGATCTATTCTAGAGGAAATAAACGCTGTTCAAGGAAATGAAAAATCTACAGAGTAAGTTTAATTATGTATAGTTGTCCAATTTTCTTTCCAATTTTCCAATTTTAACATGACCAAAATGAGTTACTAACTTTCAATCTTAATTAATTCACAGTTATATCCAGACTACGCATGCTCACAAATTTACTAAGTTTTATTGTTCAAAAGTTAGATTTATAAACCAGAATGTTGGTTTGATTTATTTATAATAAAATGTTCAGGAATGTTTCTTCTGCAACTCTACCTCCACTACCTGGTCAGCAAACATTCATTACAGCAGATCAATATTTTCTTCCTTTTGAGTTGGCTTGTCAAACAAAATGTGCCAGGATTGTCCCCATTGCACTTGACTGTATACAAGTAAGTTGTTTTTGTTTGATGTGTTAGGACACTTGGAGTCTTTAGTTGTAAGAAATAGATTTAATATTGTAAACTCTTTCATCGCATTGTTATTAAGTTATTACAATTTGATAGCACAAAATAAGTTCCTCCAGTATTTTTTTTTTGTTAGTTACCTCCTAAATTTCTCCTAGAAATTGTCAATATTGCTATCCTTATTTATCAACAGTACTCATCCCCAAGCCTCACAACTTCACATGTGTCTTTTTACCACCATTTTGTATTCCTTCACAAATCTAGGTCATGTATTTTGCTTCTATAAGTTGGTGTATCTCATGATCAAACATTTTTTGTTCTTAGAAACTCATTGCTTATGGTCATATTGTTGGCGATACACCAGACTCCATTGAACCAGAGAGGCATTTAATTGACCGAATTATCGAGACTATTTGTACTTGCTTTACCGGTATAAATACTGATGTAAACGTTCAATTATAAATTATAAAGGTATTTATAGAAAGTGATGTCAAACTGTTAAAGTATTTAATGAGAGAAATGATGTATCCTTGAGGAATTTAAAGAGGGTTGTAGTGACGTACATAACGTGCGTATATTATTCATCTAGATTCATGTATTAGCAATAGAGGAAATAGCCAATCCTACACTTACTCAAACGCGCTACTTAAACTTGCGCACTTAACTTTATAATAAAACTTAACGTAAAACTACTCAAATTTCAAGTACATTATCCGCTGTGTAATAACTGCACCTTGTTTATCCAAATATATAAAAAGCCTGTAAATAAATTCTAACATATAGAACTCTCACGACTATTGTAAATAACTTCTTCGCTAGTGAATAAAATAATCACAAAATTTAATAGCGTTCTAGTACATTGAACTCACGTTCGGAGCTCATACGAAAGACTTATAAATAACGCTAAATTGGTGACCCCGAAAGATATTCTTCACTGGCGAAATGGCTACAACTGATGAACTCAACGCTTCTTCAACGACAGATTCTTCATTTGTCACACCAACCACTTCTATGATCAGCATCAAACTTCCACTATACTGGCCTAACGATCCAGAACTGTGGTTTTCTCAAATTGACGCTCAATTTACGACGCGCAATATCACCTCACAAAAAAAGAAATACGCTTACGTTGTTGGTTCCCTTCAACCCGAAATTGCTGAGGAGGTTCGCGATATCATCCTTCACCCCCAGCTCATGATCCATATGACACTCTGCGACGCGAGTTAATCCACCGTACCTCAACATCTGAGCAACAGCGACTTCACCAACTGCTCACAGGCGAAGAACTAAGAGATCGGAAACCTTCCCAACTCCTTCGCAAGATGGAACAACTACTTGGTACCCAGACATTGCCCCCATCCATCATGAAACAATTATTTATACAACGTCTCCCTACCACTGTTCAGGCTATTCTGGCACCTACACAGGAGACTCTTGACCTCAACAACCTTGCCAAGTTGGCCGATAAAATTAGAGAAGTCAACAACATTCAACAACCCACATCCACCCTTTCGACCGTTGCAACAGAACCTATTGTTGACACATCTGCCAAATCTGGGGAGCTTCATCAACTTCGCAAGACAGTTTCTGATCTTGCTGCGACAGTACAGGCTCTCAATCTTCGTTTCCCTTCATCGTCCGATGTAAATAACCGACCACCTCGCTCTCGTAATCGGCAACCGAATGATCCCACTCACAGACCATCCAATAATGGTTATTGCTGGTATCACGCCAAGTTCGGCGCCACTGCCCGCAAATGTGTTCAACCTTGCACTTTCCATACATCGCTACGGTCAAACTACACCGCCAGACAATAGACGCGGCAACATCGTCTGGCGCTTCAACACAAAGCCGCTTATTTTTCATTAGCGATCAGACTACCAAACGATGATTTCTCATCGATACAGGTGCAGAAGTTAGCGTCATCCCACCACTTTCCGCAGATCGACGACAACGCCAAGCTTATGACCTCCAAGCAGCCAATTCCTCTACAATTGCTACCTAAGGTAAGAGGTCAATCACCCTCAACTTTGGACTCCGCCGACGCCATTTTCAATGGATCTTCACCATCGCTGACGTCCGCCAGGCAATCATTGGAGCTGATTTTTTACGCCATTTCAACCTCCTCGTCGACCTTCGCTCAGGAAGTCTCATTGATGCAGAAACACACATTCGAGTCAATGGAATCGCCACATCAATGCCTTCTCTTTCTCTTGTTCATGCTACACAATCCTCCACACCTTTTGCATCAGTATTACAAGACTTTCCAGAAATCACTCAACCCACCACCAAAGAAACACCAGTGAAACATCAAGTAGTGCATCACATTATTACCAAAGGTCCCCCATGCTCTGCACGTCCACGCCGTCTCCCACCTGATCGTTTACACATTGCCAAAAAAGAATTCCAACAAATGCTTGATCTTGGAATCATCCGCCCTTCCAGCAGTCAGTATGCCTCTCCTCTCCACATGGTTCCCAAGCCACAACCCGGTGACTGGCGACCCTGTGGTGACTACCGTGCGCTTAATCGAATGACTGTACCAGATCAGTATCCCGTTCCACATCTTCAGGATTTCTCTGCCAATCTCCACGGTATGACTCTTTTTTCTAAGATTGATTTAGTCCGTGCTTACCACCAAATTCCGGTCGCAAAAGAAGACATCTGCAAAACAGCTGTCACGACACCATTTGGTCTTTTCGAATTTACCCATATGCCTTTTGGTCTCCGTAATGCAACTCAAACATTTCAACGTTTCATGGACGAAGTCACTCGTGGCCTTGACTTTGTATTTGTTTACATTGATGACATACTAATTGCTAGCTCTAACACCTCCGAATACGAAAAACACCTCCGCCTTCTCTTTACTCGTCTTCGTCAGTATGGTGTTGTCATCAATCCTCAAAAATCTGTTTTTGGAGCAACATCTCTTGACTTTCTTGGTCACATGGTCAGTGCTAACGGCATCCAACCTCTTCCCTCAAAGTCGAAGCTATCCGCAATTATCCTCAACCGGATCCTCTCCGCAAGCTTCGCGAATTTCTAGGTCTCGTAAATTTCTACCGACGTTTTATTCCGCACTGCTCTGGTGTTGTTCAGCCTCTCACCGATATGCTGGGCACATCGGATTCTCATAAGAAACCCCAACCTTCCAAGCTTGACTGGTCTGATTCTGCTACATCAGCATTCAAGAAGATCAAAAAAGCATTGGCAGATACGGCACTCTTGGCTCATCCACAACCCAACGCCGCACTTTGCCTTATGACCGATGCTTCAGACGTCGCTGTAGGAGCTGTTCTACAACAAAAAGTGAACAACATGTGGCAACCACTCGGTTTCTTTTCTAAACGTTTACAACCAGCAGAAACTCGCTACAGTGCTTTTGGTCGAGAGCTTCTTGCCATCTATCTTGCCATACGCCATTTTTGTCACCACCTTGAAGGACGAACTTTTTATGTTCTAACTGACCACAAACCTCTGTGCTATGCCTTGCATAACAATATCAAACGCCACTCTCCCAGAGAAATTCGTCACCTCGATTTCATCTCCCAATTTAACACAGACCTCCGTCATGTCCAAGGTGAGCAGAATCCGGTGGCCGATGCCTTTTCCCGCGTTTCCTCTGTCACTTCTTCTGACCAGATCAACATAGACGATATCGCCGTGGCTCAACAAGACGATGCTGAGCTTACACAGTATCAAAGCAAAACTTCTTCTTCGTTGGTGTTCGAAAGTTGTCCGATACCCGCTTCCGACAAGACTATCATTTGCGAAGTTTCCACTGGCAGGCCACGCCCTTTTATTCCTTCGCCGTTCAGACAAACAATATTTAAAGCCCTGCATAACCTTTCTCATCCAGGAATAAAAGCCACTCAACGTTTGATCACCGATCGGTATTTCTGGCCTAACATGAACCGTGATGTACGACAAATGACCCGAACTTGTCTATCTCGTCAACGCAGCAAGATCCATCGGCACACCTGTGCCCCACTTTCCACTTTTGCAATACCTACTGACCGTTTTTCCCATGTTCATCTCGACATAGTTGGTCCCCTGCCGCCATCAAATGGTTCTACTTATCTACTTACATGCATTGACCGTTTCACTCGTTGGTCTGAAGCCATTCTCATTTCTGACATCACCGCCACCACGGTCGCCACAGCTTTTGTCACCCACTGGATCTCCCGTTTTGGTGTTCCTAAAATTATCACCACCGATCGAGGTGCACAATTTGAAAGCCAACTGTTCTCTTCTCTCACGTCTTTTCTTGGGTCAACACGTATACGCACCACCGCTTATCACCCCATCGCTAATGGTCTGGTTGAACGCTTTCATCATCAACTCAAAGCTTCATTGAAAGCCACCAATGACCCTAACCACTGGAGTGAACGTCTACCTCTTGTCCTCCTAGGCATTCGCACCGCTCTAAAAACTGATCTTGGACACAGTGTTGCTGAACGCGTATACGGCACACCTCTTTGTTTACTAGATGAATTTTTCCACCATAATTCTCGTACCTCACACCTAGATCCTACCTCCTACGTTGATCGTCTTAAACGCACTCTCCGTGATTTACAACCACCTCCAGATCGTCACCCAACAAGACCTCATCACATTCCTATCCATCTTCACACCACAACACACGTGTTTGTCCGGCGTGATGCAGTCCGAAAACCTTTACAGCCACCGAATGACGGTCCATTCAAAATTCTCTCCCGCTCAGACAAACATTTTAAAGTTGATCTCGGAAATCACACCGATAACATATCCATAGATCGTCTCAAGCCTGCACATCTCGCTCCTCCTATGCCCAGTGCCCCTGGTCACACCCATACGCAAGAAACTGCCAAAAAGGACAAAGAGAACTGTCAAACTACAGCACCACAAATAAAACAAACACGCTCTGGTCGCTGTGTCCGTTTTCCTCAACGCTATATTTCTATCGTTTCTCATTAATTTCATTAATTTTGACACTAGCCGGGGCTCCTGTAGTGACGTACATCACGTGCGTATATTATTCATCTAGATTTATGTATTAGCAAAAGAGGAAATAGCCAATCCTACACTTACTCAAATGCGCTACTTTAACTTACGCACTTAACTTTATAATTACGTAAAACTACTCAAATTTCAAGTACATTATCTGCCTTGTAATAACTGCACCTTGTTTAGCCAAATATATAAAAAGCCTGTGAATAAATTCTAACAGAGAGAACACTCACGACTGTTGTAAATAACTTCTTCGCTAGTGAATAAAATAATCACAAAATTTAATAGCGTTCTAGTACATTGAACTCACGTTCGGAGCTCATACGAAAGACTTATATAACGCTAAATAGTCAATGATTTATACTTAGTTATATAACTGAGATTTTCTACATAGACACAATTTAGAAGAACATGCAGTAGAGCCACTTTATTGAAATTTTTTCGTGCCACACATATCTTATTACGCATGTGATTACCATAGTGGCAGCCAGTCAATTGCTTTTTTTGACGAATAGGAATGATAAAATGTCTAACGGCAGTCAGTAATCAAATTAAATATACAGCAGCCAGTTGCACACGAAGTGGACCTACTGTATATTCCCTATACTGAGACATAGATATCATTAATGTTTCATAATATTGTTTGTTGAAGGAGATCCTGACTCACTCTTCATCTTCGTTCGTTATTTAGATGTGTTTATGTAACAAAACTCACAGGGATAAAAGATTGATGTTACAATAAGGCATGAACTTTCATCACCATTTTTTAACTGATATGTATTTGGTCGCGTTGTTTATATTGAATCTTTCAAACGTTTGTTGAGGATGTGACATGTAAAGAACTAAAGCAAGCATAATTTTCTTCACAAGGTCGTTTTACTTCTAAAATGGAAGTAATTTTAGAAAAATTATGCGTTATTTTATAACTAAATTACCGACATAACAAATTAGCTAAAGCAGCATCTCGATAAAGTATGACTAAACATGCATGAGAAATCATATCTAAATTCATATATCAACTTTCTAACTATAGACAATAAGTTGCATGACAAAGGAAATCAAAACACGTTCAAAGGTATGGGAGAGGTGTAATAACATACTTGTCGACGGAAAAAATGGGAATATGTGAACATTTATGTAGAAAGGATAATATGTCCAATCATGCATCATCTCCCTTTTTTTGCCGACGCCACTTTTCACTAATCGCCTTGTGTCTAACAAAATGTTGTTAATTGTATTCACCAAACCATTTATTTTAAAAGTAAGAACATTTGTAAAATAAACAAATGTTGAACACAGGAAGAATTTATTTACACAGAGAAAGAACGCAACCGAATATATTTTTGTGAAATGTTACATGTTTGTTTAACAGTTTTAAGGTTTACTTTCATTGCATCCTTTACTTTTGTATCTACAGTTTCTTTATTGATCATAAGTAATTATAATTGCGTGCAGTTGATGTTTGCCATGTATTCATGATTTTCAATGGTTTATTCAATAACAGAGGTTTTTTATAATATGAACTGACTTATGCAAGAATATACATTTATGGCATTTTTGATTAGTAAAGGGAAAAATCCATTCAAAGTTTCGAAAATCGTGTCTTAATCATTGGCATTCAAATCCTGTCTTAGATAGGTGAGTCTCTATTCCTGAGTTAAAATATGTGAAACTTTATAAGATTTAGCAGTACTCCTTTAGAATTTGACTAATTTCAATGTCATTATGTACTCTACAAAAGGTTCTTACATATGTATTTTTATTTCTATAACAATTGTTTTTAGTCAGTGATGTATACTTAGTTATATAACTGGAATGTTCTACATAGACGTCATTGATAACTTATAATACTGTTTTTTGAAGGAGGCCCTGACTCACTCTTCATCTTCGTTCGTTATTTAAAAGTGTTTATGTGACAAAACTTACATGGATAAAAGATTGATGTTACAATAAGGTATGAATTATGACCACCATTGTCAAACTGATATGTATGTAGTCGCGTTCTTTTTATTAAATCTCTCATCTTTGTAAGATATGTGACATGTAAAGAACTAAAGCAAGCATAATTTTGTCAACACAGTCGTCATATATGAAGCCTTATTTCTAAAACGAAGGTAATTTGTCGAAAGTAAAGCGAGTTTCTGAAACTATATTACTAACTTTACATAAAAAATTTGCCACTGAAGCATCTCGATAATGCATGACTAAACATTCAAGAGAAATCATATTTAAGTTGATGTACCAATTTTCTAACTATTGACAATAAGCTGCATGGCAAAGGAAAGCAAAACACGTTCAAAGGTATGGGAAATAGCATACTTGTCTACGGAAAAAATGGGAATCTGTGAAAATTTATGTAGAAAGGATAGCATGTACAATCATGCATCACCTCCCTTTTTTGCCGACGCCACTTTTGACTAATCGCTGTGTGTCTAACAAAATGTTGTTAATTTTATTGAGCAAACCATTCATTTTAAAAGTGAGAAAATTTGTAAAATAAACAAATGTTGAACACAGCAAGAATATATTTACACAGAGAAAGAACGCAACCAAATCTATTTTTGTGAAATGTTATGTTAGTTTAACAGTGTTAAGGTTTACTTTCATTGCAGTCTTTACTGTTGTATCTACAGTTTCTTTATTGATCATAAGTAACTATACTTGCGTGCAGTTGATGTTTGATATGTATTCATAATTTACAATGGTTTATTCAATAACAAAGGTTTTTTATAATAAGAACTGACTTATGCAAAAATATACATTTATGGAATTTTTGATTAATATAGGGGGAAAATCCATTCACAGTTTCGAAAATCGTGTCTTAATCATTGGCATTCAAATCCTGTCTTATATAGGCGAGTCTCTATTCCTGAGTTAAAACTTGTGAAACTTTATAAGATTTAGCAGTACTCCTTTAGAATTTGACTAATTTCAATGTTATTATGTACTCTGCATGAGGTTCTTATTTATGTATTTTTCTTTCTATAACAATTGTTTTTACTCAGTGATGTATACTTAGTTATATAAGTAGAATTTTCTACGTAGATGTCATTAATGTGTTTTAATACTGTTTGTTGAAAAAGATCCTGACTCACTCTTCATCTTCGTTCGCTGTTTAAAAGTGTTTATGTAAAAAGAAGGTAAGTTTAGAAAAATTAAGCGATATTTTGGAACTACATTATCGACATAACAAATTAGATAAAGCAGCATCTCGATAAAGTATGACTAAACATTCAAGAGAAATCATATTTAAGTTGATACACCAACTTTCTAACTATTGACAATAAGCTGCATTGTAAAGGACAGTACAGCCTGTTCAAACGTATGGGGAGAAAGAATAACATGAGAACATTTTCTACATGTAGGACGCTGAATTTTTCTTTGTAAGCTATACTTGTCTATGGAAAAAGGGGATCCTGTAAAAATTTATGTAGGGGAGGGGGCACATATCCTGTTATGCATCACCTCCCTTCTTTGCTGACGCCACTTTCGCCTAATCTCTGTGTGTCTGGCCAAATGTTGATATTTGTATACAACAAACCATTTCTTTTAAAAGTAAGACAATTTGAAAAATAAGCAAATGTTAAACACAGCAAGAATGTATTTACACACAGAGGAAGAACGCGACAGAATCTATTTTTGTGAAATGTTGATTCATGCAACACAGTGATCTTTTAAAATTATACTTTTATTCATATGTTAGTTTAACAGTGTTAAGATTTACTTTTATTGCATCCTTTACTGTTATATGTATAGTGTTTTTTATTGATCAAAAGTATTTACAATTGCGTGCAGTTGATAATTAAAATGTATTCATAATTTACAATGGGTAATTCAATAACAAAGGTCTTTTTATAATATAAACTGACTTTTGCAATAATATACATGTATGGAATTTTTGATTAATGAAGTGAAAAATTCCATTCAAAGTTTTAAAAAATTGTGTCTTAATCATTCACATTTGAATCCTATTTTAGAAAGGTGATCCCTTTATTCCCGAGTTGAAACTTGTTAAACTTTTTATTATTTAACAGTAGTCCTTTGGAATTTGACTTATTTTAATGTTATACTTTGACTTATGGAAGACCATACATGTATATGGAAAAAGGTGGATCTGTAAAACTTTATGTAGGGAGGGCACATGTCCAATCATGCATCACCTCCCTTTTTCCTGACGCCACTTTTGACTAATCGCTGTGTGTCTAACAAAATGTTGTTAATTGTATTGAGCAAACCATTTATTTTGAAAGTAAGAAAATTAGCCAAATACGCGAATGAGACGCAGGAAGAATGTATATATACATAGGAAGAACGCAACCGAATCTATTTTTGTGAAATGTTGATTCATGAAACACAGTGTGCTTTTAAAATTATACTTTTGATCATGTTTCTTTAAAAGTTTTAAGGTTTACTTTCATTGCATCCTTTACTGTTGTATCTACCGTGTTTTTATTGAACATATAAATAATTACAATTTCTTGCAGTTGATGTTTGAAATGTATTCATGATTTACAATGGTTTATTCAATAACAAAGGTTTTTTATAATAAGAACTGACTTATACAAGAATATACATGTATGGAATTTTTGATTAATGAAAGGAAAAATCCATTCACAGTTTCGAAAACCGTGTCTTAATCATTGACGCTCAAATCCTGTCTTAGATAGGTGATTCTCTATTCCTGAGTTAAAACTTGTTAAACTTTAAAACGTTTAACAGCACTTCTTTGGAATTCGATATATCACAATTTTATTATGAACTCTGCATGAGGTTCTTATTTATGTATTTATATTTCTATAACAATTGTTTTTAGTCAGTGATGTATACTTAGTTATAGAATAATATTGTTTGTTGAAGGAGATCCTGACTCACTCTTCATCTTCTTTCGTTATTTAAATGTATTTATGTAACAAAACTCATATGGATAAAAGATTGATGTTTCAATAATGTACAAATTAACTATGATCACCATTTTTTAACTGATATGTATGTGGTCGCGTTTTTTATATTAAATTTCTCATCTTTTGTTAGGTATGTAATATGTGAAGAACTAAAGCAAGCATAATTTTGTCCACAAGATCGTCGTATATGAAGTCTTGTTCTTAAAACAAAGATAATTTTACGTAAGTTAACCGAGATTTTGTATTTATATTTCTAACTTAACAAATTTGATACAGGAGCATTGCGTAGTATGAAGTATGACTATAAACAAATCAATGTTTATTTCCATTCCAAATGAAAATCGTTTGAATGATTCTATAAGTGACTTTTAAAGCTATATTTAATACCACGACTGGAAAGTAGGTTTCATTTTTTGTTTCAAATTATCCACTATAAAAATTGCGGCTCTTACACGAAGAAAAGGTTTGATAATAAATAATTCTGAGTCAGTGATGCGCTTGACATTCACAGATGCCGTGTCATACTGAGTAGTATAGAGACTACCGGTTCTGGCGCACTTCATCCCCTGGCAGTATGCATACATAAATCTAAGCTCCCCAGCCCTAGTTCTCTTACACAGTACGAAGTACATGTATACATGTGTCCCGACAAAAAATCGCACCGGTCCTGGCGCACTTCACAGTTTGAGAAGGAGTATACACAAATCCAAGCGCCCCAGCCCTAGTTCGCTTACGTGGTTCGCATACATAGTAAGCACACAGTAAGAACATAGGTAGGCAAAAAAATCGCACCGGACAACGCGAAGACCAAACTCAGGACAACGGCAGAAGCCAAAGACGGGCGGCCTGTTGGAGTCTGATCTCAAACTCCCTGAACTATCATGTAAATACTAATTAATTATTCCATGTGCTTCTTCTACTGCCTACTCTGTAAGTTGGCGTATATTAAACTGTTGTTATATTGAATCCGTTTTATTATCCTCCATCATGTCAAGAGACGCCCCGTCAACATGTTATGGGCCCAAGAAAGACGTTCTTGGAAGATATGGGCGACTATTTTTTGATGGAGATGAACAAAAATATGAGCAATGGGAGATTAAATTCCTCGGATATATGCGTTTACAAAAGTTGCACAAAGTAATTACTGCCGACGAAGACGAAGATATAGACAGAGATAAAAATGCAGAGGCATTTGCCGAGTTGATCCAGTTTCTCGATGATAAAAGTCTATCGTTAATTATGAGAGATGCCGTCGATGATGGTAGAAAAGCTTTAAAAATATTAAAAGGACATTACGCGGGGACGAGCAAACCAAGAATTATATCACTGTACACACAATTAACATCTTTGATGAAATCAGCAAGTGAAACTGTCACCGATTATTTAATACGAGCTGAGACAGCTGCAACAGCCTTAAAGAATGCGGGTGAAATTGTGAGCGATGGATTATTGATAGCCATGGTACTAAAGGGACTTCCAGAATCGTTCAAACCTTTCTCTGTGTTTGTTACCCATAGCGAGACTAAACAATCATTTAGTGCATTTAAGCAAGCGTTACGTAGTTTTGAAGAAAGTGAACAAGCCCGAGACGATCATCGTGGTGAAGATTTGATCTTCAAGTTTGATACCAAGAAATTCAATCATGATAATCACGGAAAAGAGAAGAAAAAGTGTTACTCATGTGGAAAACCGGGACATTTCGCTACACAGTGCCCAAACAAAGAAAAACCGAAAAAGATGTGGTGCAAAACATGTCAAAGTTCAACCCATGATGAAAGTATATGTCGAAAGAAGAGAATGAAAGAAAAGACAAAAGATGAGGTAAAACTGACATCAAATTTTGATAAAGAGCATTCTTTTGCATTCCAAATTAAAGTAGAACAAAATGTTAAAGATAAGAGATTTCAAGATATGTTATTGGTTGATTGTGGAGCAACATCCCACATTATCACTGACGAGTCCAAGTTTACAAGCTTCGACGATGCATTCAAACCCAATTCACATTACATTCAGTTGGCAGATGGCACAAAGTCAAACAATGTGGCACTAAAGAGGGGTAATGTAAGCATACATATAAATGATTCCACAGGGAAATGTACAGCTGTATCTTTAAAGAAAGCACTGTACATACCTTCCTATCCACAAGATATATTTTCTGTGCAAGCTGCAACCGAGAAAGGAGCAAGTGTTGAATTCCACCCACAGTCAGCAGAATTAAAGAGCACTGATGGCACAAAGTTTAACATAGAGAAACATGGTAAACTTTATTATCTACCCACCGTACCTAACAAAGACCAGGAAAATGAAGATTCAGTAAACTACACTTGTGACCTAAAGAGTTGGCACGACATACTAGGACATTGTAACTATGAGGACATATGGAAGTTGCAACATGTCGTTGATGGTATGAAGATCAGTGGTAGCAGAACTGCCAAACCAGATTGTGAAACTTGTCTTCTGGGAAAGATGACTCAAAGTAGAAATAGAAATCCTGATATTCGATCAAAGAACCCTTTGGAACTTGTATACACCGATCTTGCTGGTCCTATAGATCCTGCTTCAAAGGAAGGATTCAAATACGCTATATCCTTTACAGATGATTATTCAGGGGCTGTTTTCGTGTATTTTCTTGAGAAAAAGTGTGACACTACTGAAGCAACAAAGAAATTCATTGCTGACTCTGCCCCATATGGAAACATTAAGAGAATGAGATCCGACAATGGTGGTGAATTTATCTCCAGTGACTTAAAAACACTGATGCGTAGTAACGGTATCAAGCATGAAACCTCTGCCCCACACTCGCCTCATCAAAATGGCACCGCGGAGCGCCATTGGAGGACACTATTTGATATGGGTAGGTGCTTACTCACAGAATCAAAATTGAATAAGATGCTTTGGCCTTATGCAGTTAAGGCAGCAGCATATATAGGGAATAGATGTTTGAGTAACCGCTTAAATCAGACACCGTATTTTGCTCTCACAGGTCGTAAACCAAACTTAGCTAACATGAGGGTATTCGGTAGTGAATGTTTTGCTTATGAGCACTGCAAGCAAAAATTAGATCCTAGGTGTTCAAAAGGAATTTTTGTTGGATTTGACAGCGAAAGTCCATCGTATTTAGTGTATTTCCCAAAAAGCAATAAGGTTTTAAGGTATAGAATTGTGAAGTTCATTCAGAAGAATGTTTGTGAGCGTCAAACGCAGACAACTGAGATAGAAGATTTGGGATTGCCAGTTGAAAGCAATGGCAGTACAAGGGAGCCAGAATCAATGCATGAAAAAACTCCGAATGTACGTGATGCAAGTGAGGAGATTGATGTAAGTAAAGGTGAGAGTGAGATTGTAGCATGTGAAGAATCAAATGATAGTTCACGATTAAAAAACAATTTAAGATACCCGCAACGAGTTAGAAAAGCGCCAGACTACCTGAGTGACCATGCAAAAAGTATTCAAAGTGAGAATGAGCCACCTTTAGTGTATACTGATTATTGTTATAAGATCAGCGGATTTCCCCAATCATATGCTGAGGCTATGAACTCCGCCGATGCTAAGCACTGGAAAACAGCGATGTTAGAAGAAATGAGTTCTCTTAAGAATAACGATACATTCAGCTTAACCACTTTACCAGAAGGTAGAAAAGCAGTGGGGGGTAAATGGGTATACACCATTAAAGATGTCCCAGGGAAAGCTAAGACATATAAAGCTAGATTTGTTGCAAAAGGGTATAGCCAAGTTAAGGGCATAGATTATTATGATGCCTTTGCACCTACAGCAAACATGACTACTGTTCGAGTGTTAATGCAAGTGGCTGCCCAAAATGATTTGATTTTGCAACAAATGGATGTAAAGACAGCATACCTAAATGCACCCATAGACTGTGAGATATTTATTGAACAAGCAGAAGGTTTTGAAACCCCTTCCCTTAACTCAGAAGAGAAATTAGTTTATAAGTTAAACAAGTCACTGTATGGTTTAAAGCAATCAGGTCGAAATTGGAATGTTTTATTACATACACATCTCGTAGAGAATGGTTTTACTCAGAGCGAAGTAGATCACTGTCTTTATTTTAAGAGAGTTAATGAAAGCGTAGTGATTATTCTTATTTGGGTCGATGATTTGATCATTGCGGCAAACTGTGAAAAATCTATGTCAGAAACTAAACAACTGTTAATACGTAGATTCCAAATGAAAGATCTTGGTAAACTTTCATACTTTCTTGATATTAAGTTTGATCAAGGAAGTGGGTATGTTAAGATGAGTCAGAGAGATTACATTGTAAGGTTGTTAGATAGGTTTGGCATGGGTGAATGTAAACCTAGACACACACCATCAGAGCAAAAGATGGAATTTACCGGGGAGAGCTTTGAGTGTGTAAGGCAATATCGTGAGTTGATTGGTAGTTTAATCTATGCAATGACATGTACACGACCAGACATATGTTGGACGATTACCGTCCTATCTCAATATTTGGCTAAACCACTTAAGGAGCATTGGGTTGCCGCCAAGAATGTTCTGCGTTACTTGAAAGGTTCGTTAGATTATGAGATATGCTATCGAATGGGATATCAGAATTTGAAGTTGATTGGTTATAGTGATGCTGATTGGGCTAGTTGTGCTGTTAATAGAAGAAGTGTTAGTGGATATTGTTTTAGTTTGTCAAAGGAAGGGCCTCTAATTTCATAAAAATCAAAGAAGCAGCAAACCATTGCGTTATCTTCTTGTGAATCAGAATATGTTGCGTTGTCACTTGCTGTTCAAGAGGCATTGCATTTGGTCCAGTTCTTGGGCAAACTGATTGAGTTAGAAGACCCAGTCGAAATTTACAAAGACAACCAAGGAACAATAGCATTATCCAAGGATCCAGTTGGTAGACAAAGAACAAAGCATATTGATGTAAAATACCATTTCATTCGTTCGAATATTAATGCAGGAAATGTTGTGGTAAATTATTGTCCTACTAATGATATGGTAGCTGACATCTTCACTAAGCCAGTTACTCGTAACAAGTTAATGAACTTCAAAGAATTCATCTTTGGAAAATGAACTAATGCCATTTATTATCATTTAAAGGAAAGCTATACTAAAGAACACTTATATGAACATTTATGTAAATTTTTATGTTATGTTGATCTTGAAGTAATTCCAAAGAAACTTTATGAAGTTATGAGATCAAGTGGGGGTGTTGGAGTCTGATCTCAAACTCCCTGAACTATCATGTAAATACTAATTAATTATTCCATGTGCTTCTTCTACTGCCTACTCTGTAACATGGCGTATATTAAACTGTTGTTATATTGAATCCGTTATATTATCCTCCATCATGTCAAGAGACGCCCCGTCAACACGGCCAACCCCAGCGCCCACGCAGGCGGCCGTCGAGGGTCTATTATTTATTTAGACATAAATTCTCACATATTGTATATTCAAACATTCGAAAGCCATGAGGCAGGGCAAGAACAAGTGTGCGTGGTTATTATCCGGAAAGCTCACCACATGTGGACGTAGCTGCATGGGTGAATACTGCTGATTTCATACCTTCGGTGAGAATAGGGTGCAGCATACGCTCAGCGGCGTCGTTCCTTGCCATCTGATCAAAGTAAAGAGAGCTCGCAAGACCGTGAATCTCTTTCTCGTCTCGGATTCGAAAAACTCCAAGAAGCACCACTACACTTGCATCAAGAACTTCAACCCCCTTCTCCAACGGGAATCGAAGGATACCCACCGGCTGCACTTCTGAAGACGATTCCGTGCGAGACCACTGCCACATTACTGGCAAAAACCGAGGTGCGTCCACAATGAGTACAACCTCAAGTTGCTGCTCAGTCCGAAGACGACAACCATACCGGATGTCTTTCACAACCTGCGGGGCTACGACTGCCATCTAATCATGCAGACTATCGCAGAGACTTAAGGGAAGGTCACCTGCATCCCCAACAAGACCGAGAAATACATCTCGTCAGTATCGGCCAGCTTCGATTCATCGACAGCGCCCAGTTTATATTCTTATGTCTGGATAAACTGGTGGAAGCCAGCGATCCGCAAGACATGCGCATCACAGCAGACTTTCAGCCAAACCCCAAGAGGCGTACCCTCCTGCTCCGCAAGGGAATCTACCCCTACGAGTATATGAACGGCAGGTCCAGATTCGACGAGGTGTGCCTCCCGCCGAAGGAGGCTTTCTACAGCAAACTCTCCGTTAAAGGCACTACCGATGACGACTATGCCCACGGAAAAAAGGTCTGGGCCGCCTTCGGCTGCACAACCCTTAGCGACTACCACGACCTCTATTTTCGGACTGATGTTCTCCTCCTCACCACGTCTTCGAGAACTTCCGAAAACTGTGCCTCGAGCAATACAAGCTAGACCCGGCCCACTATTATACGAGCCCGGGTCTGATCTGGGACGCTCTCCTTAAGCACACGGGGGTGGAGCTCGAGCTTCTTACTGACGTAGATATGCATCTCTTCATTAAGAAGGCCCTGCGCGGCGGCATCAGCATGACCAGCAGACGCTTCGCCAAGGCCAACAACCCAAAGGTGCCAGACTACGATCCAGGGAAACCAAAAAGAAGGATCCAGTACTACAACACCAACAACCTGTACGGCTAGGCAAAGTCGCAGTCACTACCGACAGGCGCGTTCGAGTGGGTCGACCAAGAGGATGCGAAGATGGCCCAGGACCAGTCCGTGGATGCAGAGAAGGGCTACATTCGATCTGGAGTACCCAGAAGAGCTGCATGACGAGCACAATGCATACCCGTTGGCGCCAGAACGCCTGAATTTCGACGACGCGTGGATGTCAAATTACCAGCAAAATATCTTTAAAGATTTGTATGGGGGTGCGTCTCACAAGGTCGAAAAGCTGGTCCTCAATCTGCCCGAAAAGACTCGATACGTCCTGCACTATCGGAATCTGCAACTCTATCTGCAGCTTGGCATGCGCCTGAAAAATATCCAGAGGGCGCTCCGCTTCGATCAAAG
The DNA here is from genome assembly GCF_021976095.1 of Xenia sp. Carnegie-2017. NCBI lineage: Eukaryota > Metazoa > Cnidaria > Anthozoa > Malacalcyonacea > Xeniidae > Xenia > Xenia sp. Carnegie-2017. The sequence goes on along the minus strand of NW_025813487.1, from coordinate 4,606,356 downwards.
CCCATGGGTGGAGCCCTACATTCGGAAAAATACCGAACTCCGGAAGAAGGCAAAAAGTGACTTTAAAGTCAACCTCTACGAGCTGCTGAACAACAACGTCTTCGGCAAGACGATGGAGAACCTCCGAAAGCGTGTTGATGTGAAGCTGCTCCAGCCAACGAGACTGAGAGACTGCGCAAACTTTTTGCCAAGCCGACATTCAATCTTCATCTCATCTTTGGCGATACCATAGACCTCGCAGTCGTTCACATGAATAAAATCAGTCTTCTGCTCAACTGGCCTATCTTCGTGGGCATGAGCATGCTCAACCTCTTGAAGCATCTGATGTACGACTAGTACTACAACCATCTCAAGGTGCAGTACGGGTCGTCAGCAGAGCTCCTCTACACCAACACCGACAGCCTTGTGCTGGAGATCCAAACTGAGGATGTGTACGCTGACATCAGGTGCATCGCCGGTCAATACGACACCAGAAACTACCCCAAAGACCATCCGCTGTTCAGCACAGCTAACATGAAGGTGCTGGGGAAAATAAAGGACAAGTGCGCCGGGGCGCCTATCGTTGAGTTTGTGGGACTCAGTCCCAAGATGTACTCTATCCTGAAAGCAGAAGGTGTTAAAAAGGCCAAAGGTGTTAAAAAAACGTGACTGGACCCCATCGACTAAGCCGGCGGTGTTTCGGTACTAAAGTGCACCACTTGGGGCTCCTCGCGCACAAACGTGCACTTGGGCCAATCGCTTAAATAATACAACACGGGCTTCCCGCCCTCAACTACAGCCCGCTCGACTTGGTGGGAGGTCACACTCCACATAGGATCCGTCGCCCTAAGCCGTTCGCCACACTCGAGGTCGCCAGGCGCATAAAAATACCGCACCATAACATCTGATAGCAAGCGTCGCTCTTTGAAACCAACTGAAGCGAACGAAACCAACGAAGCGCCGGCGCAGCGGGTTTGGCCTTAACGCTATTCTTCCAAATCGCAAGGTAGGGCTTTTCTCCTGTCAAACGAGTAGTTTTATTATTGAGCGCTTTAACCACCTCAGGTAATCTTGATACCCATTCTTTATTCCGAGTTCAGGGCTCAGCCAGCTTGCGATGATACTGGTAACCGAACAGTCGCTCCCCCAAGTTCGATTAAATCTTTCTACTATCCCCTGATCTCTATGAACTCCGACCCTACCCCGTCGAATGGTGTCACACCATTTTTATCTTACGCTTTTTGCTCAGCCCCGCGGAACTCCGAGCCAGGGTTGACTTGTAAAACTTTAGGCCATCGAAGAGGCCCACGGGCATAAAAAGACTCTAACGCCTTCCCAACCTGGGTCGCTGTCTTGTCTATGATTGCCTGAGCCTCCTTATACCGACTTGCTACGTCGACCATCGTCAATGCGTATTTGAATGTGCGTCTTCCGACTCGATCGTGAGACAGATACAAGAGATCAGTCTGGTGGACCTCATTCGGGGTGCTGATGTCAAACTTAGGTCGGAGGATAGCACTTCGCGCTGGTGCGGGCAATTAGATCTGCCAGATGGCCTGTTTTGTTAGCCATTCATGAGCAACATCCTCGCCGACGCCTAGCTCTTTTGCCAGCTTTGAGATAGCAGCATGGCCATCCAGTACCCCGCAGGACTGAAGTACACCTCTGCGAGACGTTCCTCAACACTTTGTCCGTCCGTTTGGTAGAAATGCGACCATACTTTGTTGGGACGACGGCTTTGACACTACGTGACGTAGGCGGCTTCTTTTCAGCTTCGAAATCGTCAAGACCACCGTTAGTTGTCAGAGGCACAAGATCGAGCACCTTCTGATCATTAGCTAGAGTGTCTTCGCCGAACACCCCCCTTAATCTTTTCAAAAGCCCCTCTAAAAACCCTCTTCTACAAACAGCCGCCCCGCCAGGACAGCATGGCGCCCGCAGACAGCCGTTGCTCGACTCTGCACTGCAAACGTATTCGTAACCATGACCCGCTCGGGAAAAGCCTCCAGAAAATATTTGCGCAGCTGGGGCTCTTTATATGCTTCCTCTATTTTAGCGAGCGCACGTCCAAAGCTATCGATGACAAGCACATGTGTTCCAGTACAACAAACAGTTAGCCAGTGGTGCCCCTCTTCGACCGGATTATGGAGAGGGTAGATGTTTCCGTGTTGCTGATGCAAAACTGCCCATTGTGGAGATATAGTAGGCTGTCGTAGCTACAGACCCCAACGAACCGTCTTCGGGCTCGCTCGGCCTTCAGGAGGCGTTCGATGTCAACGCTCGAGAGCGGGTAATCCATTCCTTATACTGAGCACAGCGGGAGGCTGTTTGAAGCCGCCACCAGGATGTCCCCCTACACGAAGAATGCCGCTATCCCCTTCGCCCTCGGTACGCTCAGCTCGCTGGGGGACAACGTCGTTGACAGTATCTTCGGCGCGGGTATTTTTAACGGCAACATGTCTCACCCCTCCGACGACTACCGCGTATAATATGTGCCATCCCGCGAGTAGATGAAGGGCGGTGTAAAAAGATCGAGGGGTTGGAAGGACTTGCAAGATGAGGGGAACAGTTCGAAGAACACGCACAGTGCCAAGATCGACAACAAGACGGAAGACGGGGGGCGAGCGAAGAATAGCAGTTTAGGTGAATTCAAGAGCATGCTCCTGGATGCTGAAAAGAGCACGGGAAAGAGAGCAGCGAATCGCGCAAAATCGAGGGCCATTTCTAGGTTGAAATACTCAGCCACAAGTTTGGCACCCAATGTCCTTGCTTCGGCGCCCGCGTCGGCTTCACATTTCCATCAGCCAATCAACAACAGCATCTCCCATGCCTTGCGGGCCGCGTCTTCGACCCCGACAAGCACCCACATCGGCCAATCGTTCAACATTTGGAGCGGTGCATATCTTTCGGAAATGGATTTTCGGCTGTTATTCCCCGCCCCCGTGTCAGTCGTCCCGACGCCATCACAGGCGCCCGCGCCTCCTGTTCTTCCAAGTGTTATCGCGCGCGATACTAGCACTGGTGGCGGCATATGCCCCGCTATCCCCGGGCTTGAATTTCACAAAAAAGAATGGTTTGACGAGCTTCTGCCTTCACTCAAGAAATAAGGGGCAAAATGTTTTCCTCTTGGGTCAAAGCAATATGGGCAAGAGCTTCTTCATGAAACGGCTCCTTGCTCACGTTCTTCCGAAAAGGCTGTACGTCATTTCGAACACCTTCGCTGATCAATACATCCAACCTAACACGGTCTTGAAGCATTATTTCGTCATGCCTGAATCGATCGAGGATGCGAGTATAGAACCGGAGTCCTACGTCATCATCGACGACATACACGTCATGAATCTCAAATGCGGAACGCAGAGGGAATGCCTCTATAAGTTCTTTACGATGTATAGCCATCATCTGAAATTGAACATCTTCTTCCTCTCCCAGAGCTTCGACAACATAAAGAACATGAAGATTAACACAAACTTTCTCTATCTCTTCCGATTCACGGATAATTCGAACGTGAAGTGGTTTCTTAATACGCTCTTCGGCGGCACGGGCAATAAACCGGCTCTCATCTTCAAACTGTACGAGAAACTCTTGACCCGCTGCGAGCGGCCGATCCTCGCTATGGACTGCACCAATCAGCCATTCGCCTATTATTGCGACGAAAAATCTATTGCGGTGAACTTTCAGTGAAAGCTTTGCTTTCTCCGTCATTATCAGAAAGTTTCTTAAGCTTGCTAGCAGCTTTGCATCTTTTTTAATTGAGAAAAAATTTGACCAAGAATTAGAGGAAGAAGTTCAGGCGGGATATCACCAGATTTTTAAACGTATGTTTGAAGAAAATGGAACATATTCGAGTCCGGATCGTCGATGGTCTCCCACAGCGGCTTGAGCGAGTGGCGGATGGTTATCGGTCGGCCTTTCTCATCCCAAAAGCGCAGTGGCTGGAGGTCCTCCAGTTTATCGAGAACCAACCCGAGCACATTATCAAACGCGCTACGTCCTCTATGGAGGTCTTGGGTTATCTCCCCGATGGAGCCCGAGCAAAGGGCGCTGGAGCACCAAATCGCCACCGGGATTTCATCTCCTTCCTGCGTAAAGCATTGCAGTATATACCAACCCATCCCCTTGTTAAGTTGATTTTGCTGGAGCTAAAAAAACACCCAAGCGTAAAAGAGCTCTATGCCTTCTTCGAGGGCCACCCTAAGCTTCTCAATGAAGAGTAGGTCCTTAGCGCGGTCAAATCCAGGTTGCTGAAGCATTCTGAAGATACAGGCCAAGTTCACGACAGCGTCGCTGATGTCCGTTTGAAAAACCAACTCCCGGCGTTCACTACAACCGCGCCTTCTCTCCAGACTCGGAAAGAGGGGAAGTTTAATCGCTTGCTGCTGCTCGTCTTTGGCCGCTTTCTGGCGGGCCAGAACATCCCCGAGGCCTTTCTCAAAAGCAACTATTTCACTCCACGTGCGCAGCTGGTACAATTACTTACGGAAAGCCCTCAAGGGTTTGAAGCAAATCTCAGGGAGCCTCAGGCGGATCAGGATATGCGTGTTGTCATCGTGGCTGACTATCGCATGCTTGCGAATAAAGTAAACCAACAGTTTCTCAGCAGGCATCCCTTTGAGGTGCTCGCTAATGCCGTAGTCAACTTCGGCCATCCCCAGTTTCGCCTGGCAAGGCAGAAGTTGCAGGAGATCAAACAGGATGCTCCTGCAGTCCCGGGGTCAGGGTAGAAGTTCGGTGATTTGGCGGCCTTGCTTGACACCTACTCCAAAACACCCGAGAGCAAACTTATAAATTATGATCATCATTTATGCCAGGAAGTGTCATAGGCAAGATGACTATATTGAACGCTCGAGGCCTTGTATGACTGTTTCATGGACATGGCATTTTGGACGACCACTTGGGATTATGTAGCTAGGTTGTAAAATTTTGGGGAGCAACACTATTTTTTTAGGGGGGAGCTGTGGTAGACGTGAAGTTATACTGTATTATAACAACAATATAATTTATCACTAGTTAGTTTTTGAGGGTAGCCGCTGTGCATGCGCGACTAACCACTATGCCGTACTGAAAAAGTGTCTCAGTGAGGCAGCAAGTGTTTGTTCGTCGTGATATCCTCGGCTGTATTATCGGTGATAGTCGCATATGCGAACAATCACGAATAGAAATGTTTTAAGTAAAGTCAACACTTATGTTATTCTTCAATTACCTATGCTTTAGAGCGTATAATCTGCACTTTGTTTTAGTGACTATAGTCAAAACCTTGCAGCTGAAAATATCATTCATTTATACACTTTACTGGTGATTACAGACGTCAAATATATCTCGTTTGGGAAAAAATACAAAGAACTTGATACTCTGTGCAGTCCGTACTTGTATTTTGTTCTGTATTTTATTCATATGTCGCGTTGTTTATCTCTCACCCTGTGTTCTGTGTTTTGGTGAGGAAAATGTAAAGCAGATAGGAGATAGTTTTCTTTATTTTCATTTCAATTAGTAATGATGACAATTTGGATTTAACAGATTGTCAAAAAGGGTGAAGAATTTAAATATATGATTAGAGTCAAGCTATGGTCCTATGGGGGACTACTGCAGTTTAGCGGACACCTTGGACGCTGACCCAAACCGTACCCTATAATCACAAGCAAATACGAGCCCACGGTCACAAGCGCTTCGGCCAAAATATAAATTGGAACAGAATCATCAGCTATATAGTCCTATCAAAATGTTAATAAGCAAATGTTCATACAACACAGCAAACCAGTTTGAAAAAATGTTAAAAAAATGACGTATCTCTTCACCACACGATTGTTAGACAAATAAGATATATTATTTATTAACTAGACGTTTTTATCGCAAGTATTTGCTGCCTCTCGCGCAGAGTAAGCGAAAAATATTATCGTTTTAATTTTTTTTTCATTGAATCAAGTCTACTATTTTTATGCTTTGATGTAAGATCAATTACTGGGTCATGTCACTAGGCAGTGAACACAATTTTAATCGAGAGAAGGAAATGAAGCACACAAGTCTTTATAAACGACTTGTAGTACTATTTTTAATTTATCCTTTTAACATTTGTGAACATTTTGTACATTTTAAATTATAACTTTTTTCATTTCTAGAATAAAAAATGGTTTCGCCACCTAATAAATTAAAGATTGAGGAAAATGGATCTCGTTGTGCTCATTCTGTACATTGCAAATTGATGCTTTTTGCACAAACTCGTTCTTCATTTCTAGCTTGAAAAATGGCTTCACCGCCTCAAAAACTGAAGTTAGAGGAAAACGGATCTCGTTTAAGTAAACTTTTGGTCAATAAAGGAACACAAGCCTTAAAAACAACATTGCAAAGCATTATAAACCTTCAGTCATCAAACTTAAAAGATAAACTTAATGATCCTTCTACAAAGAGTAAATTGACATCACTAAAATTCAAAGTCATCAGCAAACAGCAATGGAACCTTCTTTACCCGTCAACTGGTTCACCTGACATTGAAAGCATTGAAATTTCATTATTGACTGTCTTATTGCGTAACATATGTGGTTTAACAGCGCCACATGGTGGATGGAATAAACTTCCTTCCTCTTCAGATACTTCAATCTCAGCAAACATTGCAAGAATAAAGTTTTATCGAAACAAAGTGTACGGTCACATAACTACAACTAGTGTAAATGACAGTGAGTTTGAGTACTTGTGGCAGGAAATTTCAAAAGCATTGTTTGGTCTGGGTATTCAACAAACTGAAATAGATGAATTAAAGAAAGCTCCCCTCAGTACCGATGAAGCAAATTATATTGAAATGTTAAAAGAATGGTACAAAACAGAAGAGCAGTTAATCGATGTCACTGAAGAAATCAAAGAAGATGTGAAATTAATAGAAAGAAATGTTGTGGAGATGGCAACAAAAGTTACGAACATAAATGAGAGTGTAAAGAAAACAAAAGCTGATGTAGCAGGAGTAAAAAAAATGTTACAGGGCAAAACATATTCAGATGTCGAAAAGCTTGGAAAGTGTAATTTCAACGGTCTTATAAAAGATCTTAACACGAAATACTTACAAGGCACTAGACAATGGTTATTTGAAAAACTCGACACTTGGTTTAACGATAGAAGTGAAGATGCTTCTAATGTCATGATTTTGATTGCCGGTCCTGGCGTTGGTAAAAGTGTGTTTGCTGCTGAGGTGTGTCGACGATATTCTGAAAAGAAGAAACTTGCTGCTTGTCATTATTGCAGATATAATAGATCAGATTATAGAAATCCTCAAATATTAATAGAATCATTGGCTACTAGCATGTGTGATACAATATCAAATTTTAAAAGTAAACTGAATGAAGAATTACAGAGAAACCATTCCTACAAATCAGTCACCGATGCATTCCGTGTTTTATTAAATAATCCATTGCATTCATTGGAAGGTCATGAACCATTGCTTTTTGTTATTGATGCCTTAGATGAAAGCCAAGTTGATGGCAAAAGTGAATTGTTGGAATTGATTGCAGAAGAGTTTGACCGACTACCTAAATGGATTAAAATCTTCATCACCAGTCGTCCAGAACTTCCTGTTCAAAAGGAGTTGAAAGACATGAATCCTGTGGAAATTACAACTCATCCTCGTGATAAAAACAACGAAAAAGACCTGGAAAAGTATTTGAAACATGAGTTGAATGATCGGGTGCAGAAAAATCGCTACGTTCTTCACTCATTAGTTAGAAAGTGTGAGGGATCATTTCTTTTTGCTTATCACGCACAACTGAGTTTAAAGAAAGAAGAAATTGAGCTTAAAGATGAGAATATTAAACAATTGGTCCCTAGTGGGTTAAGCGGTGTTTACACAAAGCAATTCAAAAGAGTAAAAGAACTGTTAACAAAGAAAAGTACCAGAAATTCTGTTATCTCAGAAACTACTTTCATGCAATTTCTTGAATTGTTGGCTGCCTCTCGTGAGTTTTTACCATTAACTTTCCTGTTTAGCTTTTTAGGTTTTTCTGATGACATCAAGTTTGAAGTCCGCAGTGAAATCATTGAACCGTTATCTCAAATTTTGCCAATTTACGATGATTATTTGACCGTGTATCACAAATCTCTCATTGATTGGTTGAAATCAGATGGTTATGAACAGCATGAGTTTACAGTTGATCCAAAAAATGGTCATAAGTTCTTATGGCATGCTTGTGAGAAAGTGTTTAAACACATCAAGTCGATGAACATTTTTAAAGATCAGATGAACACTGCTATGATTAAATATGCTTTGAAGAATGGAATCTATCATATGTTAAAATGTGGTGAAAATGTTGACTTTAGCTGGGCAGTTGATGTCAAAGTGATTTGTGTGAGGTTAATGTGTGTGGAAGACATTAACGTGTATACCATTAGGTCTGAATTGTTTGAAATCATTAAGAAACTACAAACTTTCTTGAGAAAAGATTTACTTGATGAACTACTATTTCATTGGTTAGGGGCGAGTAAGCATTCACATATGTATGAAGATAGCTGCTTCTTTTATTTACAAATTATTGCAAACAGAATTGATGGCAGTAAAGAAAAAAGATTATTGGCAAGGGATTTATTGAAACAAGGAAAGTTTGTTTGGTTTGAGGATTTAGACTCGACATATTTAACAAACCATCATCATTTGACTGTCCCCTTGCGTGCTAACGTTACATCTCTTTGTGTGTTGTCCAATGAAGAACGTTTTGCTGTAGGATATGAAAATGGTCAAATATCTATTTTTGAGCTTCCAGAATTCAAACAACGCTGCACTCTAGGCACTGCACTCGATGATTTAAGGTTGGAAAGGTGGCATAATGTTGACACATTTATGTCCATGTATGACTTTAATGACTATTCAACATTAAAGAAATCCTGCTTTGTACGTGGAAACATCTGTTGTTGCTCCTTTTCATCTACCGGAAATAGACTGGTAACAAGTGATGGATCTACTGAAGTAAAGTTGTGGGACGTTAACTTTGGACGTTTGTTATTATGTTTACAGTCAAATGATGTCGTTAATCGTTGCTCTTTCTTAGATTCTGGTTTGTTTATTACAGCAAGATATGATGGAGTTTCTTCTAAAGATGTGTTCACTGCATGGAATTCTTTAACTCTGCAAAGAATCGATCGACGCTGCGTTGTTGATTACCAAGAACTACAATACAACGATAAACATTCAGAGTTCTTTGTTGCAAAATTCGTCAAGACTTCGTGTGTTTTTCAATTCCCAAAGGCAATCGATGTTTTTTCAAGTAAAAATGAATATCCACTACCTTTACATCTAATGATAACACACCATTATCGTGATTGTATTTTTTATCATTCAAGCCAGAATGAAAAGCTTTCTGAAATCACTCAGTTGACAAAATACAACGATCAAGGAGAAATTAAGTTTTGTTTACCACATGTTAGGTGTCCATGTGTTGTTAGGGCTCTTATCAAAGTCCATCCAATCTCGTTTAAGGAATTTTACGTTGTGCCGTATTTTTCCAAGCTTAAAATTTTTAAAACTGATCATCTTTGGAGACCTTCATTTATTTTTGAGAAATTTATAATTAAATGTTGTTGTTTTTCACCGGATGGATCTTTTTTTGCTGCTTTCGCTGTTGGTGACCACGTCAACATTCATATTTGGAGTATTGAACGTTGCACTATTATTCAAACTGTACCAATGCAACTGAAGAATGCATTAGGATGTTGGTGGTCGGATGGTTTACTGTGGATATGGGATAGTTCTAATCATCTTATGAAGATATCAACTTCATCTAAAAATTTTGTAGATTCTACTCAAGCAAAGCAAGTTAACATTGGATTTACACCAAAGAAAATCTTAACATTTGGTGACGTCTTAGTTTGTATTGACGAAGAAAAGTTTGTTCAAGTTGTTAGACTTACCAAGGGTGAGATACAATACAACAAACGACTTCCTGACGATAGTTTTCAAATTAAAGCAGCAGCTGTATCACCTGATAATTCTGTTATTTTAACTGTAAACAAAACAGAATACACATTATGGAAATGGGGAAATAACAACAATGAACTTTACTTGCAACCTTGGCATACTGCAGAAATACACATAACAGCTCTCATTGAAAAATTCTTTCCACAACAGGTAACTGTAAATGATCTAAAGTTCAACTGCTGTATAAGTGACAGTAAACAAGCAGTCATAACATTTTGCAAAGACATCAAAAGTATGGGCATTTATTTCATTAATGTTCACAAGAATGGTGATGTGAATGCAATTTTGCATGATGTCAGTGACTATTTATTGGACTCCAACCCAATTGTACACAAATCGTATTGCATTGGAGTGCGTCATATGTCATTGGTTGCTAGAGATTTAAAGAGTGGTGAAGTATGCGCTAAATTTGACGAAAGAAGTTATGGAGTGTATCATATAACTATTCATTCCAATACAGGAACTTTAGCTATGGTTGACAATTTAAATTGTAGAATTCGATTTTTAAAACTTAATGTTCCTGAATAAATACATCAACTCAAACTTTAATAGTAAATTCAAAAACCTTTTGAGAAAATTGCACATAGATGTTGATGGTTGTAAGGATGATTGCTTGTTTCCACCTACTATAGTTTTCTACAGAAGAAGTACTTATTCTACCAGGCAATCTTTAAGAAATTATCTATATTTACCAAAAATAAATTTAGACCAATTTTGCAAAAGATGTTTTAAATTTATCGGTTCTATTTCTTGGAATGTCTTACCTCCTGCTATTAAAGAATGTAAAATATTATCTATGTTTTGCAATAATGTGAAACGATGTATAATTGCTTTTTATAACACAAATGACTTGTATTTAAAAAGAGCGCTTCTATACTAATTGATCATGAATATTTGTTTATTCCTTTCTAAGATTCTACTTGTAATCTTCATAAATGAATTGTCATTTAAACAGGGCATCCTCTAGATTAGACTACTACTGTAAGATGCTCTGTAAAACTTATTATGTATTGTATCTCTGAACAAATTTCATGTTGATGATTTACTTTTTAATAAAAATGTATGGTTAGATAATTTGGTTATTTTTATTTAACAAATAGATAACATTTAACAGTTGTCTATACAGCAGGGGCGGATCTAGGATTTTTCATATGTTAGTCAAAAATTTATGACGTCATATGTGGCCTCAAATATGACGTCATAGATGACATCATACATTGTATCTTATGCAGCGATTTATAAAACTTTAGCGATCATAAAATTGCGAAAACTAAGATGAATTCCCTTTAATCAGATGATGACAGACTGTTTCGCCCAATATCAGGGCTCTTCAGCATGCCTAGGATGATGCCCCAAATTTCAAAGCATCATCCGACATGGACAGCCCTTTAAAGAGCCGAAGCCAGCAATCTGGTTATTGCATAGAATTAAATGCATGTCCTTTATACATAGGTACATCCACAATTTTATCAATAAACTAAAAAAGAATTTAGATGTAGAAAGACAAAATTTAAAAAATTCTCATGATTTCAATTAAATTTAAATCTAGTTTTGCCAACAGAAAATTTATCAATTACGCGTTGCACATCTGGAAGAATTTCCTGATGAATTTTCATTAGAGCAAGACCATTTAACCGTTCCTCAACCATAGTACTCCGCTTATAATCTTTAAGAATTCGCAGCGCTGAAATCGAACGTTCACATTCGCATGAAGTTATGGGAAGGGTTCCTAATATTTGAAGTATGACCTTTATGTTTTGAAAACCATCAAAATTTATAGCTTTTAAAGTTGTAGCTACATTACTTGGATAAGGACCTTTACGATGTTCCCAGAAGGATTGCCATAATAACAACTCTGCATCTAAACCTAACTGATTGGGTAAATCAGCAACATAAAATTTTGAAACAATCTTAAATTTATGTCTCCAGTCAATCCCATTTTTTATAAGAGAAAACATTTTTGTTGGAACAATACTTAGTCCTTGATAAACATTTACACTTTCCGTGTCAAATCGCGCATCCAAAGACGAGAGAAGATGGTCAATTAAAGGAATCGTATAGATTCGTTTGTAATACTCGAGATAGAACGATAAGGAGCGTTAGGCCTTGTAGTTTGCCTTCCAATTGTCCTACGTTTACATTCTTCTACCCCAACCTTTGCCGCTAACGTCAAAGCAATGTCGTACCATTGATCATGATATGAATCAATAGAATTCCTCACATGTGCAACACTGCTTTTCAAAGAAGAGATCAACTCAATCCCGTCCATAACATCAATACTCTTTCCTTGCAAAAGCTGAGTAACAGGAAGCGTTAGATCAAAACATTTCTGGTAATAACCAAGAGGGCGATAAAATGAAACTCAGAAAGACCTTCAAGCAAAGAGGATGCATCAGCAGCGAGAGAGGGACTGCCACCTTTTGCCATGTTATCCAGTGTGTCAAAAATTTGAACAAACAATTCTTCGAAAGTGTCTAAACCTTTAACTCGTTCTACCCATCTGGTTCTACAAACATCTGGCAATCTAGTCTTTTTTGAGTCCGTTTCTAAACTATTGCGTACAGTCTCCTCAAACGGTATATTGCGTGTTTGAGAAATATTGATAAAATTTGTCACATCTTTTATTTTGTTAAGTACTTTCTTAACCTCAATATCTGACAAAGAATCACAAACTGACAAATTAAGCCTATGACTATAACAGTGGGTATATAATGCTTTCGAGTTGAGCTTCAAAATTTGGGCAGCCAAACCTTTAACACAACCTGCAACAGCACCCGCACCATCATAACCTTGTCCGCGACAGTCTTCAATTGGCAAGCCAAGGTCTTTAAGTTTATCTAGAATTAATTTAGCAAGGTTCTCTCCACTCAATCCCCACTTACATTGAAGAAAGGCAATGAACTCCTCTCTTATGTCCATATTCTTATCAATAAAACGTAAAATTAGAGCCATTTGCTCTCTATGGGAAGAATCTGCAGCCTCATCAGCTATAATAGAAAAGAACCTATTAACCTTAATGTCGTTGACAATCTGTTCAGTAATAACCTCTCCAAAGCACTTGATCATTTTATTCTGGCTGGTCTTAGAGATGTAACTTCTATTTTTCCCACAAGATGTTAAGTGATCCCTTAAAACACCATCCCTGAACGAACTTTAAAATTTAGTGTCTCCACAAAATTTCCAACACCCCCGGTAGAATACTGACCAACCTCTGGATGATATTTAGCATCATCACGGTGGCCACGCAAAGGCAAACCTAAACGACCACAAAAAAGAATGCAATCAGCAATAGAAGACAGCTTACATTTGTTCTGATCGATTTCCTTTAAGATTTCTTTCTAACATGAGCTCTATTGGTTGCGCAGACCCTGACATTTGAGCACGTAAGGCAAATAAAATTGGATTTGTTTGGGCATGCAACCCCACTTCTCCTTCATCATGGCGTTTAAAAGTAAATGCAGCATCATTCCAGCGTGAAACCGGTTTAGAAAACAAATTTGTAATCTTAGAAGCTTTACCAGGGAGCGATGACCAAAAGCACGCATGACAAACAAAATGCACCATCTTTTGATGGGGAGTAGCATAGCCAGTCATATTTTTTTAGCCAGTCATATCTAAAGCTCCTACCACCGGTCTTAGGAAAGGAAAAATTCTCATCAGGCCTGAAAACATTTTTAATCAATTGAAGAACACCAGAAGTATCTAAGCCTTTAACTTTATCCTGGTAAGTTGCAACATCAAAATTATGCACAGAATGATACTTCTTTTCTGGACAAGATTGACTAGCGGAGGACTTAATTGGTTGTTTCAACGTGATATAAGAAGGAACTTGTTTGGCAGAAGAAAAAGTTTCATTGGGCTTTTTTTCAAATAACTTGGATGGCTGTTTTTCTGATGCAGTAAAAAGTTAGAAATAATTGGAATATTACCAGAAGGAAATTTTGCCACCTTCTTGGAAAATAAGGAAGGCACCTTACGTTTTTTTGCTGACGTTGTGGCTTGTGTAATGTCAGCAGACTTTCGCTTGTGTGCACTTGCATGAAAAGAAGAGGGACAAAATGGTTAGGCTGAAATGATTCTCCAGTTCTTATGTCACCTTCATGGCAGAATAGAATATGAATTTCTTTTTCAACCCTAGTAGTATGCAAGCGGGGTTGAATAACACGATTAAATAAAAGTTTGAGCCTGTGTTGTCCACAATCCGGATAATATGTAACAATACATCTTTTCAAAACTGAAGACAGACCCAAAATACAAAGAAATGATGACCATTTACCATCATTGCAATTAAAACAGCCTCTTTCTTCACTAAATTTTCCTTACTAGCACCGGTATCTAAGGACTCAACAGAGACAGATAAAGGTAAAAGATTTTTATACTTCCCTTAAAAAATCAGGATGCTCTTCAATGGCAGACAAAAAGCAGGGATGCTCACAGTAAAATGAGCATTCAGGAAAAGCTCAAGTGAGGTTAAGATTCTTAAAGTTGGAACCAATCTATCATCACCAAGCAGAGACAAAGACACGGAACTGTACAAGCAATTCCCTGAAGCTTCTGATCTAAGAAAATACATGAAGCTGATGATGAAAGAATTTTTGGGTTTGGTTCCAAAATGTTCTATATATGACATTATTTGATAAATGTATTATATAATCATGTTATAATCTTATTTAGTTTTATTGAGTAATAAAATAGCTAACTGACAATAAAATCTCGCGTAAATATGATATTTACTTTATGTTTTTATATTGACAAAATCTACATTCTCTATATGAAATGTGTAATAGTGCTGACAACTATAAGCAGGGAATGAATATAAGTAATTCAAATAGGATAGTTAATAGTAGAATTATAAAGAATCAAGGAATAATCAACAAGCAGGTTGAACTGAAAATTTGACAAGTTTATCTCACTGTACATTCATAAAGTTTTAAAATGCGAGTCTAAAACCACAAAAATCAGCAAGTTGAAAGGTTGATGAGATTTACACAACACAAGTGACCTGTAATATACAACCAGACGTTTTGCTGGCAACTTATAGCAAGCAGACTTTGTATAGTGCTTTCGTTTTGGAAACACAGCACAATTAAGCAAAATGCTTAACTTCCCTTGAGATTTATCTGCCTGCCAGCAAACCGTGCGAACGTAAACAAGGCAAGTCATCAATACCGTTTGTATGCATATTTACATTCTTACATATTGTTAGTGAAATATGAGAAAAATTGTACAAAATATATAGTTTACCTCAAAGCTATGCACGATTTTTCCTTTTGATTTCGAACAGCCAAAGGAATATAAGTTTCCGCGCAATAATTTCTGCTAATGCTGTTTGACGAGCTACTTATGGCACCCAATAGTTGCTCAAGCAATATCTCATCTTGCTCATTTAGTTGCCTGGCAAGATAAACATAAAAACCTGCCAAAATTTTACAATCATCTGCCGCAAAGGCAGCTTGAACAACACCGTAATCCATATCAGATACAACTGAAACTTTTTTAAACAAAGCGTGATTGTAATTTTGCGATGTAGCGAAAGATAAGACCTTCAAAATAAATGACCCCCCCTGTGAATCAGTCAAAGTATCAAATAGCGTAAAATAACAAAGTAAAAATACTAGTCGATAATATAAAATATGATAGTTAGAGCCCTTGAAAGTCGTCAATCCATCAGGGCTCCCCACAGATACATCAAAACTGCAAGTTTCCATGGCAATAGGCGAATTGACCAATGAGAAGACTAAGATTTGACTCTGTGGGCTTGAGATCATATTTGAGGCTAATTACATAGCTTTCCTTAAAAAAACGGCTGTACACTCAGGCCATTAATTAATTCTGATCGTTATGCTTTCGTTTGGCTTACGATATGTGATAGTTGACTTAATTATTTATTAATTTTAGTATGTTGCATGAATAATTAATCACCATTTCATACGTTCGTCGCGTGATGGATTTGATGACCCTTAAATCCGCCCCTGGTTCTGTAGAAAAATGTTACATGTTCCGTAGAAAATTATTGCATGTTCCGTAGAAAATTAAAAACATTGCGCGCGCATATACTTTATATTCTGTGATACATGAAGCTTAACGTCATTTGATCAAACATGGCGGCTTGTCGATTGTGCAATGTGAACCTTTTTATGCCATGCAACTTCTGTCCTTATTGCGGCTGTAGAGTTACAGGTATGATGTCGATTGATTGTATAATTTGAAAGAAAATATCACTCAGACAATTTCTCTATTCTTTTGTAGCAAAGGAATTTTATATGTATTTTGTATATGTATTGCCAAAATTGTGGTACTAAAATATTACAAGGCGGAAGTTTTTGTCATAATTGTGGCCATGCGGTTGCAAAAAAAGGTAATTCAAGATAATATTTAATTCAAAATGCTTACTTTGTAAATTAATTGAAAATACTTTATAAAACTATTAATTGATATCCCAGTCTCTGTAAATTAAAATGAATAGACTTTAGAATAAAGAATTTTTCAACTTTATAAAAAAGATTAAAGAATAAGAAATGAATTCATGTAAAATTAACTCTTTTATTAACTTTAGATTCCCTTGTGCAGTGTAATAACATTATCCAGTCTTATAACAACTCTGGCACATCTAACAATCAAAGCCCTCCAGCAAGTGGCTCAACTTCCATCATTTGTAATGACAGTATGCCTCGTGACTTACGTCCTATGACCTTTCATGAATTTCGAAAACAAAAAGAACAAGATAGATGCTCTAAATTCTCAATTTCTAAAACAAAAAAGAGGAGCATTTCAACAGCAAATAAAAAAGCTAGGTTAGCACAAGAAGTGAAAGTGCAAGTTGGTGTGGTTAGAGAAAGTGTTGAAGATGGTAGATTGAAAAAAATCAAAGGAAGAACTATTCCTGTATTATTTAATAAAGACGACAATGCCAAGGTATTGCTCGAAAAGACAGTTGAGAAACATGCAAGGCACTTTAAACAATTTGACAGAGATGATACTTATGTCATTCTCTATCAAGATATGACTCTTGTTAAAGGTTTACCAGGTAGTAACACACCTTTCACCCTTGGAGAATACAAACGAGACCTACTAAAACCCTATTGTAAAATTTTCTTCTGGTTATGTCCGAAAGATGATTTTGAACATTGTTCCTGTTACAATGAAGACAATCATTCAGACGAAGAGCTTCTGTTTGTTCCATTTAATTGTAATGTTGACAATAGCAACTTAGGAATTCAAGAGTTACCATCACCAAAACATGCAACTACTTCGGAGTCAACAACGTCTTTGACAGCACCAAACATCCCATGTTCATCTCAACCTAAATTGTCATTGCAACAGACGTCAGGCAGCATTGAAAAATACTTGGTCACAACTCACCAGTGTCCAACATGTTTGATACATTTTCCTCGCAATGAAATTGAAGTTCATGCCGATCTTTGTGCTGAGACATATATAGATACTGTTGGTGAATGTGAATCTGATGACCAAGACTGTGAAATCCAGATTGTGGAGGGAAACTTATTGAGTGAAAAAGCTAAAAGTGTGACTGATAAGTTGGAAACTGTGCAACAAGTTGTTGAAAATTTAAAGAGCAATTTAAAGATGACATTAGTCAACAGAATAACTATTCGAAGGCGTTATGCATTTAAAGACTATATGGATGCACGACTGAAGAAGTATTTTAAGTCAGAAGGTATTCTGAAAGTGTCATTTGCGGGAGAACCAGCCATTGATACAGGTGGCCCAAGACGTGAATTTTTTACAGGTAAGATTAACTAAATGTTAAGTAAATAACAGTAACAGTTTTGAAATAGTATACAAGTGTTTTAATGTCTAAAGATATTGAATAAATTGGTACAACACTTGCAATGATAGAAAATTAATTTATTGGAGTATTGTAATAACATTTTCTTGTACAGAATGCCTCAACTATATACAGAGGAAGCTGTTCAACGAAACAGGATTTCCAGTAGTGAATGTACAAGCCTTCGCCAATGAAGAATTCAAAGTTGCAGGAGAAATTATTGCTGTGTCAATTGTTCAAGGAGGACCAGCTCCCTGTTTGTTTTCTTCACAAGTGTACAATTACATAGTGCATGGAATATCAAGCGTACATGCACACAACTGGTGTGAACAGTTAAAGGATGACACAATTAAAATAACTGTTGAAAAGGTAATCTTTGAAAATTGCTTATAACCTGCATCTCTGTTTGTGTATTAAAGTGAATATTTCTGAATAAGAAATTTTACAGATCAAGTCTTGTGCAAACGATGATGATTTGGTTGCATTTCTGGAAGAAGACTCGACGATGAATGTTTTGCAAGTAATTGGTTATTGTGGTATTCCATCTAAGGAGTCAAGAGAAACAAGCGACAAGATAATTAGGTAAATTCCATAATGTAAAGATGGCTTTGGAAATGCTGCAATAGCTCTGAAGGAAATTATTTTATATTTTAATATTTCATATTTCAGGTCTCTTGTGATAAGTGATGTGTCAAAAACTCTAGCCATTATTGACCAATTAATATCTGGTCTTCAGCTACATGGGGTTTTGACTGAGTTGTGCAAAAACAGAAATGTTATGGAACCATTATATACCATTGATGGAGCAAAAACGTTTTCAGTGACAGCTGATCATATTCTAGATCACATTTTGATAGAATGCAGTCCTGAAGGGAGCAACCAAAAGTTATTAGAAATCAATATTCACAAGTTTTTTTGTGATTATATTCAAGCTCTTGAAGCTAAAACCGGTATACATAGTGATTAATGAGCATTGCATTGACCAGGGAACATACCAGGGAGGATATCGATTGCTAAAGCTGCTGAAGTTGGTTGCAAGTAGTGGATATAAAATGTAATTTTTCAGTAATGTAATCAAGGCATTTATATATTTTGCAATCTTGAGATGCTCTTATTGTTCCAATAGTTCTTTAAGTCTGGACAATTTTCCTGAATAATTTTAAAGGAGTAAATTGATCAACTTATCCAATGATTTGCTTCATTTTACTTTTTGTATTGTTTTTCAAGGAGCTACAAATTCTTTGTCTGCATTGTACAAATTTATAACTGGAGTTGAAACAGTGACCCCACTTGGCATGGAAAAAACCATCACTGTGAAATTCAAGCATGGATGCAAAGCTGGTTGCAGACCAACATGGATGCAGACCAACAGCCTCAACCTGTGCTACAAGCTTAACACTCCCAGTTCATATTGATGATTCAAAGCAATTTGAAGATTTAATGGATGCTACACTTGCAGAAAGTTCTGGTTTTGGCTTCATTTAAAGAATACAGTATCAATTATATATTTCAAGGACATTTCTCTCTTAAAACGTTTTTAATGTTAAGACAACTTAAAATTTTTGTTAGATAACACAAACATTATTTTGCATTAGCAGTGCAAATAATTCTGATGCTTCCTGATAGTTTTCAGGATATTGTAATCTTTGCAACTCAACCAAGTAATGAAAATAATCTTGAAAAGCATTATCTTACAACGATTCATTATGGCAACCACTGCTCTCAGCTATTGGCAATTTCTCTTCAGTAACTCTCACTTGGCGATCAAAAGCCCCATACTCCTCGGGCATTGCATATAAAACATTTGGAACTCCAGCAACAGTTTCATGGCGAGATTGCCGAATATAGTGAGTATTCCAATAAACCTGACAATCATTAAATGAATTTTGCAAGACAGCATTAAAACAAAACCACAATCATTTTTTAGTGAAATCATCATTTAAATTTAACTGCTTTTCCTCACAAAGATCTTTGAAAAATTGAACCCACCAACTTGAACATGTTTTTCTAAAATGTGACCACCAATTCTTAATTCTTTGGTTTGATGGAGATGTACCAAATGCATGAGCTTGACTACCACAAAATGGTGCATTGTCAAGTGATCGAAAGTAGCATTGAGCTGCTGCAATGATCCCATTCTCTGTTCCACAGTCACTAAGAGTCTGCAAAGGACATGCCTTATTCTTTCTTACTGCCTCAAAATAAAATTTAGCCACACTCTCTGGCAAATTATTTGACTGTGTAACTTCTAACCAAAGAACTTTCCTGCTGAAACCATCAATTGCACCATGCACAGGGAATCCAAATGGCTTCAGCATATCCTACATGTGGAAATAAAAATTAGATAACAATGAACGCAATGATGATAACAGATAGAAAGTTAATGAAAACCGAAATGATAAAAATTGTTACTTACCATCAATGTGCCAGCACTGATTAGCTCTATATAATAAATAGTTACGCCTTTTTAGTTTTTTTTGCTTTCTCAAAGCACATGCCTCTGGATCTAGTTCCTTTAAAATACATTCCACCAGTTTTCGGGGTACATGTATGTGATGCTTTAGTTTAAGTATGTGCCACATCTTCCGATAACCAGCCAAGCATCCAGGACCTTGCATCTCATTCCAAATAATTTCGCGCACAAGGTCCTCCGGAACTGTTTGCCTTCTGGTTAAATTGTAAGATTTAAGTCTGCGCTTTAGAGTCCGTAAATCCATTTCAATACCATTCTCATTCTTTAGTAGCCTAATTATGATATTATATTTATATCCATAATTAAAATAGTTCTCTATAATGTCTCTTTCGGCTACAAAAGAATAGAGAAATTGTCTGAGTGATATTTTCTTTCAAATTATACAATCAATCTTCATCATACCTGTAACTCTACAGCCGCAATAAGGACAGAAGTTGCATGGCATAAAAAGGTTTACATTGCATAGTCGACAAGCCGCCATGTTTGATCAAATGACGTTAAGCTTCATGTATCACAGAATATAAAGTATATGCGCGCGCAATGTTTTTAATTTTCTACGGAACATGCAATAATTTTCTACGGAACATGTAACATTTTTCTACGGAACGACTACTTTTGTAAGGCAAACTGTCTTTTTATTATTGAATCAATTAACTTACAAAATGAAAGCACTAAAGAAAAATTTTACAGAAGTTGAATCATTAATGTGATTAATCATTACATGCTTTCAAGAACTGTAAATACAATTTAATATCGTGGAAATAGGTTTTGTATGCTCTTAAAAATTCACATGTATAAAAAAACCATTTGGGTTTTATGGTCATTAGTTGAAAAATGTGAGAGATCATTTTTGTACGTTTATTATGTACATATGACCTTAAAGACAGAAAATGTTATATACTGTCAACAATTCCCGTATGTAAAAACATCATCATGACGTCATGTCAATAACTGTGATGAAAATAAATAAAACTTTTACGATTTTGACATAAGTTCATTTGATTTGAGGAATTAAATTTTTTTGAATAATATTTTCTTGATTAAAACATTGAAGATTATTAATTCTCACTTTCTGTCTGCAATGGTTAAAATAAAATTATTTATCATCATGATGTTGGTGTTGATACAACGTTAAATGTACAGTTTCAACTTGTGACAATGGTAAACGTCTCGTTGCATGGTTTGTGTAAAACAATTCTACATTTAAAAGCCATGCAGTTGGAGATTTTGTGAAAGAGATTTCAAACATACACACCTTGCAATGGTTGAAAGTCTTTCAACATTCTGTAAGCTGTACAGGGATTTATGGAAAACATGGCTGCATCTTTCATAGAAAGACCATTTTTTACTGCAATTTTGATGCAATCATCCTCTTTCAATACCTTCATCTCCATCCAACTACCTTTGCAAATTTGTATCAAAAAGACAATAAAACTATTTTCTGATAAAGTCTAATGGAGTTAACTCATATGATTGGCTAATACCAAGTCCTGCAATTCCCATTAATACCCAGTCCCCAACACGGACAGACTTCACATCATCACCAACTGCCAACACTTCCCCGACACCCTCGTTACTAGATAAGACTTAGTCTATTTCACGAAATGAGGATCTTGTAAAATATATATTGAGAGACAAAATACAAAGGTCATTCGTTTACAAATGACAAACAACAATAACAGTTGGGTCCAGGCCCCTTATTACTCAACGATTATCCCATTATGCTCTATCCCCCCCTAAGTCTTTACTAGTATAGGAAAGCGTAATATAAAGTTGTTCTATGATATTTGTTCATCCTCTCAATTTTCTAACAGCCTTTTCTTGTTGAAATCGAGTAATCTGCGTAGAGCTAGTGGTGCTTTCTTGCTTGGCTTTGTGGTCGCTGTTGTAGGTTCACTGGCATCTTCAGGTATTTTGGTTGCGTGTGGTGAAGTTCCATCTGCGGTATCTGTGCTCGGTAGTGGTGCTGGCTTCGGGGTATCAGTCTGTGTCGCCGGTCTTAGACATGGTAATGACGGTGTTTGTTTTCTGCTGGCTGTCATTTTGTTGGGAGTAAGGTTCTCCGTTGAGACTTTTGGTATCAGCAGCAGGTCCGTATCAGTAGTATATTTGGGTAAATGCTCTTGTACAGGTGTGAATTGCCGGAGAAATTTTCTGTTTCTTAGTGTAATTCTGTTGGACCCGTCGACTTTGACGCGGTATTGATCGTGTTGAAGGACTTCGATGACTGTTCCAGTCTTGTCCCATTTCGCAGGGTACGGTCCTGTTTGGTTCTGTATTCTTACGTGATGTCCAATGGACAGAGGTGGCAATCTTCTTGTGTGTTCTGACCAACGTTCCGCCGCTCTCATGTGCCGGTTTCGTAAAGCCTCCTCGCGAGCATTGAGTGTTTCCCTCCAGGTCATGTGTGGCCTATAACGGCCGGGGAAAATTGGTATGAAATCCTTAATGGGTCTACCGAAGACGCATTGGGCCGGTGATAATTTCGTATCGGTATCAGGCGTGTTATGATATTGTAGAACAGCAATTTGTAAGGCGTTTGTGTTGAGGCTACCAGTGGGGCCGGTATTGTTCGTGATGAGGCGTTTCACAGTTTTAACGGCAACCTCCGCGCGGTAATTTGAGTGCAGGAATGCAACGGAGGCGAGGCGGTGGTGTACTCCCCATTGTTTGAGGAACTGCCGTGTTTTGACGGCGGTGAATTCTGGTCCGCCGTCAGTAGCGCATTCGTCTGGGATCCCAAAGGTGGTGAAGACGCGACGTAGGCATTTGATTAGTCCGACGCAACCGTCTTTGGCTCGTTCGATAATAGGCCAGTTAGAGTAACGGTCTACGATTACGAGATAGTTGGATCCTTTGTAGTGGAAATAATCCGCACAGATGCACTGAAAGGGGTAGGCTGGTGAGATGGTTGGTGTGGGTGGTGCGCTGGGTTGGGATGGTGCCATCCGGTTGCAGTGGTTGCATTGCGTACGCATTGCTGCAATATCTGAGGTGATTCCCGGCCAGAAGACTGAGTCCTCTGCGCGGGATGTCATAGATGATATGTCCTGGTGTGCCGAGTGTAGAACTTCCAGGATATTTTTGCGTAACAGTGGTGGGATAACCACACGATCTCTGTAAATGATGACGCCGTCCACTGTGTAGAGGCTGTGGCGGAACTGGTAGTATTCTTGTAATGGTGTCGGCAGGTCATTACGTGAAGCTGGAAAGCCAGATTCAATGACATTCATGAGATCGTGCATAGTGGTGTCGCTTGCAGTTGCCATGCGTACCCTGTCCCAGGTTGTGGCGACGTTTGTAAGTGCTAGAGAAGCGAGTGAAGCGATGGTTTCGTCAAAGCCGGTGTGTATGGTAGTGTCCTTTAACTCTGCTATGTCGTCCTCGAGGTAAAGCATGGTGGGGTTCTCTGGACCTGTGGGGTGGCGGGAGATCGCATCGGCGGCTTTGTGACGGATACCAGGGATATGAATCATTTGGAATCTGTACCTCAGTGTCTTCTTGAGATTACGTAGGCGGGGGTTTGGGATGTTTTCCAATGTCCGATCACCGAATAGCTTAAGCAGGGGTTTGTGGTCTACGGCGATTGTGAGGTTGGTGCAACCGAGTACGAAGAACCTGGCTTTGTCAAGGGCGTCTGCGACCGCCAGTGCCTCCCCTTCTATCGGTGCATATCGGGATTCAGCAGCATGTGTGAAGCGGCTGCCGACCAGGCTGATCTTCCACCCGGTGTGGCAGCATAGTGGTCCAGTCGACTGGCATTATTGATAATTTCGTAGAAGCACTATTGCTAATGCGCAGTTAATATACACGACGAGTTTTTTTAAAATAGACATGTTTCGACATCTCATGAGGCCATCTTCAGTATAAGTGAAATAATAAACAATACAAGGTTTATATAAAAGTAATATGATACATAAATTACAACAATAAAAAGGAAATAAGATAAAATGGCGAGCATGCGTGTGTAGGAGCTAGCACTAAATCTTTGCATGAATTGCCATGTGTAAAATGGTCGGCACTGACTACAGAACAACTTAACCACTTTCACGGTAAAATTCACAGTTCACAGGAATATTTTTACCTTACAGGATAACCTTACTTGGGTCGCCATATTCTGAATAAACTAAAGCTTTAGAAGACCGAGGTATACTTTCAGACGTGAGCGAAAATGTCCTCGACAATTTTACAGCTTGGCTTGAAGTCAGAAACCTGAAGAGAACGCGTTGCTTCGCCCAGTCTCATAGATATAGTAGGTCTAGATTACTAACGAGCGGCCATATTGCGTGACATCCATGATAAATCCAAGATGGCGTGGGAACCGGGCAAAAAACATAGAGTCACTATAGGGCAATTGATGTTTTTCGCAATTTAATTCTTCTCATTGTTTTCAAACTCTTCCGATGAAGTTTTATTGGAAACAAATCTTTATTTCAAGTGTCTTGAAACCATATTGGACAGTTATAATTGAAATACGGGTGAAAATATCGCTTTCGAAATATTGTGTAAATTGGTCGTTATGTGGTCTCAAGTCGTTTGTCCACTAAGAGAAACAGATTTTTTTCAGCTTTAACTCCCATACTGATTTGTTGCGCATCAGAATATGTCATATTGACAATTTACAGAAAGATTGGGGAATCAATCTGAATATTTCTGACAAAAAAGCGACTTATTCGAGAAAGCACTCCCACTGTACTCGTACTGATACAGACCTGCCAACTCTCCCGGTTTCGCCGGGAGACTCCCGCTTTTGCTGCATTTTTCCCGACCTCCCGACAAAGATACTAAATCTCCCGGTTTTTTTAAAGCTTAGGATTTTAGAAGTTTGTTGGCATTTTTATTCATCGCATGGAAAGAAATACTCGATGAATAGCATTCAAAACATAACGTATTGTAGCCGCAGTGCGCCGTGAACTGGGCATGACATTCATTTTTGTTTTTTCGTATAATTATGTAACACAAATTGACTGCCAGTTAAAATTTTTGTGCATAACACTTGAGGTAATCATTGCCATTTGTCTAATAAATCAATCTAAAAATATGTCGTATACAAGAATAGAAATCTCCAGTTTTTTTGCCAGATCTCCCGGTTTTTCTGCATTAATCTCAAGGTTTTGTATTCCTTGGGGTTGGCAGGTCTGCTGATATGTGAGATATGTGAGATTCAAACACGGTTTAGAAAAGCCATCCGACTTTGAATGAATGAAAAGAGGAGCAAGGAGATACATAACAATGCAGCACTATTATCTACTGACAAGATCTTAGTGAAGCTATTAAAGTTAGTAAACCTAACTGAAGGAAACTTGCCTCATATCAAGTAATTGTATCCAGGAGCATTGGCTATACTGATGAGATCTTACAGCTAAGAGGTTCAACGAAAGAGAAGGAACTTATGTTCAGAAGCTTGTTATATTAACAGTGGTTATTTCAAAATCTGACATAATTACATTCAAACACATAACCCAAGATACTGTTACAATACTATTTTTTGAGAGAGTTATAAAGCTCTGTATAAAGTATTTTTTACCAGAGCTAAGGTGTTCATTAAATGTAGGTATTATCTTATGAAATATTTGATATGGATGTCATTGGTGGCATATCCAGAATGAATGTTTTACACTTGCTATGTAAATTTCACTGCATCATTGCTCATTCATTAGAAATCTATTGTTTTTACAGTGAGTGAAAACAGCAAGATTGAGATAGAATGAGCAAATAAAAATGCTGGCTATGGCTGAGATTATTGTAAGATATAGCTGTGAATAAAATATATGTGACTTTTATGCTTATACTTAGTTATAGTATATGTTTTTATTATGCTATAGCTACAACACCATCTATGATACCAGTTGCTTCCAATGGCAATACAATTTTATAACTACAAATGTCTAAATTGCATCACATTATTAACATGCAACTAATGACTTCTGATAAAAATTGTATAATACTGCTCAGTTGGTTCATTTTATGACACTTACGTACAAAGATAAGTAAACTACTGATATTTCTTTGTTCAATACATGACAGCAACTGCCAACTGCTCTATTGTAAGTGAAAGCAAGCTAGCTGAAGAGACACAAAATGTTGATAGGAGAGTTGCAGCGTTATTAAACAGTTCCACTCTTTGGCATGATGATGTACTGACCTATATCAGTGGATACATAGCCAAGAAAATTACAAGTTGCATCAAGTGTGCTGAATGTGCAACTGCCTTAACCATAGAGAATGATGACCAACCTCTCATACCTGACCACTCATACTGTCATGAAGGTTCATTAAAGTCAAGCTTAACATCTTTCAAGACCTATGGCAAGCTTACAAGTCCATCGTCCTCATTGGTAAAAGTAGTAAAAGCAGCAGATAAAGCCCTTCGATGAAGATTAATTTTCCCATCTTTTTGTATGTATTCAATATCATGTATTTCAATGTGGACGAACAATTATGGTAACTAAAGCATACAAAATCCGTTTAGTTTGGTAGACAAACGCTTCGAGACAACCAAACGACCAATTTACACAACACTTCGCAAGCGATATTTTCGCCTGTATTCCAATAATAATTGTCTAATATGGCTTCAAAACATTATTAATAACGCTTTGTTTCCAATAAAACTTGATTGGAGGAGTTTGAAAACACTGAAACGAAGTAAACTGCAAAAAACAACAATTGCCTAATACAAGCCCTAAGTTTTTTGCCCGGTTCCCGCGCCATCTTGGATTTATCATGAATGTCACGCTGCCGTCTTAATAAGTCTTATATTACGTCACACTCGTCAGCAATCTAGACCATTGAGTTCTATAATAACTGGAGCGGCTATCTTTACTGGGGCGAGGTCGCCAAAAAAATGGCGGCCAAAGGACGTATTTCCGCTGAAATGATCGCTTTGCAGAAAAATAATATTCTCGACCTCCCCCTGGTGTCTATAGTAAATTATAAAGAATTTTTCAAAAACAAACACGATATCACAGAATATGGATATCGTTAGTTCCATATTCTGTGACGATTCTTTTTTGGCATTTCTTTTATAATGCCAACACTTCAATCGTTCAATTGTTGGATGTCGTAGTTTCCACAAAAAGGAACATATCGCTTCTCACAGGTGAGGTAGTTGTTTGTTTTGTTAGTCTGTCAACGATTGAAAAGCAATTATACATGCACTTGAAAAGCCATAAAATACATATTAAAGATCGTATTTTTTAAGACTGACTTGAACGCCAAATATACTGATGTTTTCCTGTTTTTGTTTATAAAATTCTGCATACTTTTCTGTCATTTGTTAATGCATGAAATCGTAAATTTACCCATTTATTTGCTAAATAGTTTCCCTAAAGCAAAAAAGACCCTGCAGACATTTCGTTCTGTGAGTAAGTATCAAAAAGAAATGATCAGCCCAAACGGTACCCATGATTTGGAGCAGAGCTTGTTATGTTCTATTTGCTGACAACATGCAGGGAAGATCAAGGAGTAAAGATGACTGGAAGATGTTATTGACCAGGCAGAGTCTTAAAAAATGATAATGCTGTAAAGATAATTGATTTATTGTCTGCCCTATCCAGAGTTATTTAATTTGATCATGGTCAAATTCTATGGATGGAGATAATGGATTCACTAAGGATGCCTTGAATGCTTTGAAGTTAAAGTTCATGATCCAAAGAAAGATGGCAAGAAGGTTGTGTGTGTTTTGATGCTTAATGAAATGTCAATTCACAAACATGTAAAATGGAAGGCCATAAAGTTTGTGTCTATGTAAACATTTGTACTAAGATTGATGATGACTTGATGCAGATGTGAAGCTTCAAACTGTATAAGCCATTGGGTTTTATATAACTTAATGTTTAAATCATGTCATATCTTTATCAAAATACTTTAGTTGAGTGTTGTTTAAATGTTACTAATATCTAATGCACTATACTGAAGAATTAAAGATTCAGTGATGAAACCTTTAAAGTTATTGTACTGTATATGTCTTATATATTTCTTATATTTTTTTTAGAAACAGTGTGAGCTTATTTACCTATTATAGTACAGAATGGAGATTTATCATATGCATTATTGCTGCTTTTTTAAAGAAGTTTTTCACTTTTCAAAGCTTTTCTACAAATTTTTTGCTTCTTATTTCTTGTCATGAGATTGATGATATAGAGGTAATATAATCCAATAACTTTCTAATGTCTAAAAAGCTTTTAAGCTTCTAGCATAAAAGCACACTATATAGGTATGTAATTCATTTGGTTTTATTGCCTTGCTATGACATATCTACTTGCACTTCATCATTCTTGTATGAACAAAACACCAGATGTGGATACTCAGAGAACAAAATGCACTACCAACTGCTTATGAATTTTATTATTGAGGTGAAAACTGTGTTAATCATTCAAATTATAGTGCACTTTTATTGCAAATATAGGAAAAACAAAACAAAGTGAAAAAGAAAGGTAGAAGTATTAAAACTACAAATGAATTATAAACACCATTGGAAGCATAAGTGTTTTGATTATTATTTGCATTTTGCCCAATTCATATATCAATACAACAAAATCGAAATGTGCTACAACTTTACAAGTATTTGATGCAGTTGCACTTCAGAACATCACAAAAAGGTTACTTAAAGTAATTTCTATACAATATTGTTTGTTTTCATTTACCAAACCTATGCAGACTTGAGTCTTTTTGAAATTTCATATGAAACTCAATTACAGAAAATCCGTAAATATCCAGAGATTTAATATGTACTTTTTTAAAGAAACAAGTAAAAATCCTACAATTGTGGCGAAAAAAGCCATTGCCCATTGCATGAAAAGAAGCAAAATAGCAATGATAACAAATAAGCTAACTTCTCTCTCGTGAACCGTGGAGATGAGCTATGATATACTTTTTTGTATGGACTAAAGAGTTTAATCGATCACATAAGTTTTACGCTGGTAAGAAAACGACGCACATCTACATTCATACATGTGTAGCCGACATATAGGTCTTTCGTCGATAGTTATAAATGCATCCTCGTAGGAGCAGATAACTGACAACCATAGTTGATTCGCTGTTATGAATTTAAGGTTATTACCTTGATTTTCATCAAAAAATTGCTTGCCGAATCCCAAATACACACATACATTTTCCTCACTCTTTCCTCAGGAGGGAGTGGGAAATTGTGAAATTTTCGGAAAAGCGGTCAATTTCGGTAAATCTCAGCGGCAAAGGACGAAATCCGCCATTTTTTTGGCGTCACCAGATATCTAAGGCCGCGCTTGAGATAGCCGCTCCAGTTATTATAGAACTCAATGATCTAGACCTACTATATCTATGCCCAGTCTGCTACATTGAGTTCTATAATAACTGGAGGGGAAACGTCAACAAAATTAGTATAAATTATTAGCGCGCGGCCGCGTGGTCAAAAACATGGCGGATTTTGGTTGTCAAAGTCAGCGGAAAGACGCGGGCTCATAAAATGAAATTTTTTTCACCCACCCGGATTTGACAACCACAATTGCGATTATAGAAAATATCAATGCCAAGCACAAAAACTTTTAGAAATTTTATCTTTAAAACATGCTGCAAACTTGTTTGGTTTACGGATGCTGAAGTAATGCCAGAAAAGGAAACATTTCATGACACCGGTAAGCAACGTAAGATTGTTTACTATTTAAAGTGTTCAGTGTTTTGTTTTAAGTCAATACTTGAAGTGTGATGGCATATATTTTGTGAATGTTTTTACTCCTAAGTTGTAATTTAAGTTATGTTTATCCAGTCTTATTTGTTCTTTACTTAATCGATTGCTAGACGAGGCAAAGCAACCAGTTCTTATCGAGATATGCATATCTTAAAACTCCTTGTTTCAACTCAGTTGAAATGGAGGATTTTTTCATGATATTTTTCTGAAAATATGAAGCAAATATTAAGGACAGAGCTGTATTGAAATCAAATGCAGTGCAGGATTAATTAATGAGCTCTTTGGTACATGTCGTACAATAAAAATTACCTGTATTAAACAGCTAGCCTGGACAATTTGACAGATTTGGACAAGCATGATGATGGTGTGTAAAGGTTTGCTTTATGCTAAAAGTTTTATAAATGCCATATGGTGTTTCTGTAAATGAATTGTTTGTTACACAGTGTACTAAACAGGTTAGTACATCAAAATCAAGATAAAAACTACTTTGTTCAATAATGTGCCAAATTTTGCTCCTACCTTGAAATATTTGCTCAAGAAAAGCTTATGACATGCACGAAACATTAAATACAGTACTGCATCATCTGACAAAATCCATACATTTTTCAATTCCAGGTGATTAAAAATTCACATAAGATGCATTGGTTAAAAGAATAAGAGTAGCAATCTAGTAAAAGAAGCCACATCAAAATTCACATAAGAAGCAAAAATTGATGGCAAAGAACTTTTTATGTCTTTTGAAGAATTACGATATCATTTAAAAGAATAAGAGTAGCAATCTAGTAAAAGAAGCCACATCTGCCTTCAACATGAGACTTTTCCAATTATGTATAGTTACTTTGTACAAAATACTATTTTAGATAAACTTGATTTTTAAGTCATTCACTGATATTTTTACCAAAAGACAAAAAGAAAAATTCAAAGGCATAATGTAAAATTCAAAAATTTGTCAAGTTGTTTGAACCTAGAAAAAATTAGTATAGGTAACTGTAATTTGTAAGGACACAAAAGAAAAGTAGTGCAAGAAGGTTAGCATTTTTGAGAATTAATAAGTTCTTGACATACATTATACAAGGCCATAATATTATAAATAATGTCTGTATAATAACAATTATACAACATGCTAAATATCTTCACCTACATTATAATTATTTAAACAGGTTTGCCTTCATGCAGCAATAAGAAAAGTGTTATGTCAGAGAAAACAATGCACTTCGATTTAAGAAATAGTATTTTCAATGGGAAATTAATGTAGTTCTGTTCAGTAGTAGATCCATGGTTGTCAATAACAATCCAGTTTCTAATATCTTGGCTTAAAACAGAATCAGCAACATGATTATAGAATTTCTGAATTTCGTTCTTTTGCTCTCCTAGTTCAAGATATTTTCCTCATAAGTTCTCAGTAGATTTATCAGAATATCATAATACTTTATAAGACACCCAGAATCAATCCTACCAAAAAAAACTCAAAACAATTACATACCTACTTATAATATATTTCCAGTCGACTTAAGTCGTAGGGGTAAGCTAACTTTTTCTAACTCCTTTTTCGACATTTTAACTAAGATTTACCCATCTATTCAAGAAAGACAGTTGCACCAAGCTTTCACAAACAGTCAAAAACACAAGTAATGCGCATGGGATTATGCATTAAAGCTTAACAACACATTAACAGTGTAAAGATTGCCGTTTGATATTTATTTCTAATATAGCTAAAGCATTACTTGACAAAATATACGTTATTTTACAGTAGATTTACCTCATTTAAATGTGTGTGTCTATTTCACAAAAACCTTAAGCATTATTTTCAATATTTTATGCTTACGGTATCGTGGTTGTTTTCGCTGGTTGTCATTACTATGAGCAATAATAGAGATCCGTTTCGGGAGGGAGCGAATGTTAAAAATTTTTCTCAAAGTGGAAGTTTTGACAACCAAAATCCGCCATTACCGCCATGTTTTTGACCACGAGGCCCAGGCCCCTTTGCCCCTCCAGGTCTTTTAGAGCTCAATGGTCTGCTATGGTAGTGGGCAGCGCCATTTTATATAATGGCATGCTGAAGGATGGCAAATAACGTCGTCCTGACAACAACCGAAACCTAATTTTAAATATTTACAATAAAAACTCACTTCAAGATTAATTTAAAGCTATGAATTTTTGGATGGCTTCTAAAAGGGAACATAATGGAAGGTATTTCAGAGTACATCTTCATCGGTATTAATTTTAATTCGAGGCTCGAACAACAGTACAATTACTACAATACTGAATGATATCTATATAATTCTGAGTCTGAACTTCTTCATTACTATAATTTACAGCCGTCTATGAATTTATGATATAAGTTGCTTTCTCTAACATATTTCGTTTAATTGCATCGTTTTTCTTTCATAGATACAAACGTTGAGCTGAACAAAGAGAACCTTGTAAGTAAAAAACTTTCAACATTGATATCTTCTACATAATTCACAGTTTTATAGATTACGCGCTCGATATCTCCACTAGTTGATAATATTATGGAAATTGGGAGCGAATAATCTAATTATTTTAGAAGAGTCATACTTTAGTATTCTTAAGGAAAAGGGTTGTTGAAGTTCTCCTTTATTTGTCGTTGTTTTATTCATACAATTGTTGTGGTTGCCGTCTTTATTAAAAAGCGAACAACTCTTGGCTTGCTCAGTGCATGTTTAGATATTTTAAATGAATGTTTGTCCATTCTTAATGTCTTTTTCGTTTATACATTACATAAACCTGGGTAATGTACCGTAAATTCTCGCTTTAGCGCCGCGGCGATTATTTAATATTTCCGATTTTGAATGCGGCGCTTATGCGAGAGCGGCGTTTAAGTGGGAGCGGCGCTTATTAAATATTTTTGCCGCCCCAAGAAAATAACGAGTAGACAAAAGCTATTTTCACTATATCGTATTCTACAATTTATTGAAAATAATGTCGCATAGACGCAGAACAAGGTTTTCGTAAACTTTAAAGTTTAATAACTCAATATTTCTTCCAAGCTCAGCACTAAAATTACTAAAATACGTACTCTATAAAAATACCGAAAATGTTTTCCATATCTTAAAGTTTTGCTCCAAGTGAGAATGTAAGAATGGCGTGAGAAGAAGAAAGTTCTGGAGTGAAATCATGTTACAATTCTTCTTGTGTTAATTGAACATTCAAAACAAAATCTCCATCTAAAAGTTCCATTGTAAATCCAAATTCTCTAATTAAATCTTGCACGTGAGGCAAAAATTCTTCGATAAAACTTTCCTGTACGGATTGAGTCGTTGTGCCATTTTCCATTTCTTCCGTCTCTCCTGCAAGATCATCTTGAACGATTTGTTCACTGGAATTGCTTTCGTCATGTTCCCTATCTTCCAAACTGCCGTGTTGCTCATCTTCTTTATTTTCATCACCACTGAAATTTTTATCGATGTTATAAATTTTTATCGATATTATCGATATTTATCGTCCAGGATGGTAGAACCGAAGAAGTTGTTGTTGTTGACTGACGTTTCGGCAACCTTGGCGATTTCATCTTCAGTGTCAAATGAGGAGTAAACATCAGTTTAGCCGTATTTGCTATCTGGTTCTTCGGTTAATACGGCTAACCTGACGTTTACTCCTCATTTGACTCTGAAGATGACTACCGCTTAGGTTGTCGACACGTCAGTCAACAACAACAAAAACAGTCCTTCTCAGGACTATACCATCCTGGACGATCTACATTTACAAACATGTAACGATACTCCCGGGCTCAAACCATTTACTTTAGTATGACTCTACTGAAACCAAGCCCGACGCACTCATCAACTATCATCTCATAGAAATCTCGAACTCGTAATGTCAACTAGCAATGTCCGAGTTATACAAATCTTTTTCATGGACTGAAAACTTCCATATAACAGACTGTCTTTTGTTTAGGTTGAGTATCTTCGAGATGACGATACGTTTGTGGAATACTTTAACACATTTCTTTCATTGCCAGTAAGTGTGTCTTAAATATGTATTTTTCATCTTAAAAAAGTCTAGAACAATATCAACAAAGCTTAGCTGATGACTTAAATTTTATAAATTTTAAATTTTACATAATGACCAAATCATTTGAAAGTTGGTCATGATTTATGCTTTCAAATCAGCGTTTATGGTTGAGACCATTTTACTGTTGTTTGATGTTTGACCAAAGGAGAGCATCTACCGACCAACATCATATTATTTACAGACAGAAAAACTTTGAATAAAATGTTTAGAAAATGAGGTGGTACATACCCTCCTGCTCACCCTAAAATAAGTGTACTCCGCGAACCAATCAGTATGGGATAGATTTTGAAACTAACATTTTTTTTCTGTGTTAATTTTATGAACATCAACTTCCAGTGCTTTCAAACAAGAATTTACTACGACAAACAATCTGGCCTTTTGGAAGAATTTACACAGAAACTAGTCAAAGATGATTGTGGAAATATTCAAAAGAGACACGATCCAACCAGAAACGAAGTTCAGATCAGTTACTGTGTCACAGTTCTCGATCACCAATCGACTTTAAAATGGTTACAAAAGTACAGATTAGATGAATTCGTGAGAAGTATGATTTTCGCAGAATACAAGTTATCAAAAGCTCTTTCATCGGCTCAGGTAACATATGACGTTTATACTGGAGGCTGTTGATAGAGCGACGATTGACGCAAGGAAGTTATACCTCCCCTCCCTCAATAATGTTTGAAGTGCTTAGTGCAGGCTGTTGATAGAGCGACGATTGACGCAGGGACGTTGTACCTCCCTCCTCAATAATGTT
Source organism: Xenia sp. Carnegie-2017 (assembly GCF_021976095.1). NCBI lineage: Eukaryota > Metazoa > Cnidaria > Anthozoa > Malacalcyonacea > Xeniidae > Xenia > Xenia sp. Carnegie-2017. Next base: position 4,571,710 of record NW_025813487.1, on the reverse strand, counting down.
TGAAGTGCTTAGTGCAGGCTGTTGATAGAGGGACGATTGACGCAGGGAAGTTGTACCTCCCTCAATAATGTTTGAAGTGCTTAGTGCAAGCTGTTGATAGAGCGACGATTGACGCAGGGAAGTTGTACCTCCCCTCCCTCAATAATGTTTGAAGTGCTTAGTGCAGGCTGTTGATAGAGGGACGATTGACGCAGGGAAGTTGTACCTCCCCTCAATAATGTTTGAAGTGCTTAGTGCAGGCTGTTGATAGAGCGACGATTGACGCAGGGAAGTTGTACCTCCCCTCCCTCAATGATGTTTGAAGTGCTTGGTGCAGGCTGTTGATAGAGCGACGATTGATGCATGGGAAATGGTGTTCACTGGCAGATTACTCACTGGGCTAAATAGACTGAATCCTACAGGCTCGGGCTTTCGAGAGCCCCGTTATGTCTAGACATGTTTAGGTTTTGCAATTCCGTGTGAGTTAAATGTTCTTAATTTAGACCATTTCTGCTGATGAAAATCGAACGATCTGCTGTTCAAATGAACGATAATCGAAACTCATAAAGTATTCGGTTTTCCCAGTTTCAACTGTAAATTTATTCCTTATTGTTGATGCTACGAGTTTCAAAAACAAGCTGGGAAATGCAAAGGCAAAGGAGCGTTAGTTACACAAATGTCATCAAGAGACTGAACATAGTGGAAGGAATAGATATCCTACTTAAAGTCCAACAACATTGTCTTAAGCCTGTTTTCCACTAGCCACGTATTGTAGCAAAACGTAACAGTGCGCATGCGCGCTTATGAATTTGATGGTCAATAGAAGCGAGCACGCATGCGCCGTGTTACGTTTTGCTCCGATACGTTACGATACGTGGCTAATTGAAAACGGGCTTAAGCCTTCAGGCCTTGTAATTAGTAATCCGTCACTGAGGGTATTCATGTTGTACTCAACTGATTTCTGCTGAGGAATGATTCATGTCAAATTTCATTTCTAATCTCAGGTCATGAAACCAATGTAGATGGTCGAGATTTGGGTTCAGTTTTGTCCATTGATAGTATGAAATAGGACTGCTATAGTTTTTGGTTTAGTGGTTAAACTGTGGAAGAAGCTTATGAAACAAAATGATTTTGCATCTGATTTAGGCAAATTATTTCGAGAGAATCACTGGAAATATCTCACGAGGAAAAACATTCATTACTGAAATGAAAACATGTGGAATCTCTTCTAAAGAAAGTTTCAACAGTCATTTGGACGACCAGTTTAGAAGTACGAGTCCCTCAAGCACAGAGAAACAATCTTACAAAAGCAACGACAAAACAAGCGGTGACATCATCTCAGGTGCTGACGTCAGAACTATTGACGTAAGAGAAGATGTTTACGGTGCTTCAAATGATGAAGTGCTAACATTAAATGTCTCGGGTAACAGTAATAAAGGAAAAGGATTTGATGAAGACGAAAAATCCAAGAATGAACATTCAGATGACTTTGTTGAGCTTAAAAATGATGAATTGGTAAAGAAAAGAAACGATGGAGATTGTTTCTTGCAAAATACAACAAGTTCGTTGGATTCTTTGCAATATAACGGTATTTCAGTGGAAAGCGATCGAAAAATCAATGATAACGACGTTAAAAGGAAGGCCTTGCTTTCATCAAAAACAGCCATGGACAAGTTCAAAGACTTCCTGGTCGACACTAAAGGCGAAAGTTTGCTTCTGCTTTGGCTGCAAATTGAGTATTGGAAACATATTAAAAATAGCGAAGAAAGAAAAAGGTAAACATCGTTTGAAGCAGAGGATAATATGTGAAACAGAGGGAGTAATGTGGAAACAGGGAAATACAAATAGGAGGAGAATGGTGGAAACAGGGAATGGAATGAAACGGAGGAGTACGGAATGGAAGAAAATGGAAGGAGTAATGGAATAGGGAAATGGAATGGAAATGGAAATGAGTGGAACGGAGGAATGGAATGGAAATGGAAACGGAGGGAATGGAATGGAAATGGAATGGAATGGAATGGAAATGGAATGGAGGGAATGGAAACAGGAATGTGAAATAGAGGAGTACTGTGTGAAACAGAGAAAATATTTCATGAAACACTGTCCATTTATAACCAAGTATTTGAGCTGCACATGCGTATTTTGCTTGTTCATCTGTAGATATGTTCAGGAAATGAAACAACAATATGGTTCGCCATTGGAGTTACCACGTAAGATAAAGAAAGACATGTTATCAGGATTAGCTGAAGATATGAATGAAGCACAGAGAATCGTTGAAGAAACATTGTTAAACTATTGGTAATTCATTTTTATAATGTATAGTGAATATTTTGGGGAATTGAAAACAATGCGGGGAACAAAATAGTAATTTGTAACAACTGAACAAATACTAGATAGATTTTCTGAAAGTTTCAGTCATCCTTGAGCTCGCTTGCATTAAAAAAGTTCTCGCCTAGCATTTTTAGCTTTCCTAAATATTAACTCTGAACATTCTTTTTGTTCGATAGGTGTAAAAGGTTCACGTTGCATGAAGTAAATATTTCGAAAAAAGTTCATTCATCTTCAAAAATGTCCCCATCAATACACTTTTGTACACCGATACATATTTCACCATATCCCACCAACGCTCAATACATCCCTAGACCACACTCATACAACACACCACAATCCCTCAACGCTCAATACATCCACAGACCACATTCATACAACACACCAGAATCCCTCAATGCTCAATACATCCACAGACCTCACCCATACAACACACCACAATCCCTCAACGTTCAATACATCCCTAGACCACATTCATACAACACACCACAATCCCGTATAGTGAGTTATTCCAGCAGAAGTTCACATTGGGAAAGCAACATATCATTACAACACGTGAGTCGCACGTGCAACAAATGGAAACCGACCCAACTGAGATCAAAGTCTGCACGTGGACGCAAAGTGACGACGCCTTATCACACGAACGCTGGGAAGCGACAGCTTGAGGTGAGGGATGATGTGATTTCTACAGTTGTGTTTCATCAAGAGATAATTTATTGCAGGAACTTCCTAAATTTTTATTCAGATCTACGCAACGCCAGAGAAGGAAGAATTCGGATTTCAAAACGACCAATCAGCGCGTTTCCAAGATGTTGTGACGTGGAATATTTTTCACCAATCAGACTTGTCATTGCTCCGAGAATCGCGCCTAGTTTGAGTAGAGTCTTGGAACAAAGGTAATCTCTCTGTGATTGGCTTATTCAAACATTTAATGAGTCACTCTTCCTATATGACGCTTATCTCGGTCATTCTAACTCCCCCTCGTCACCAAATGTCAGTTTTCATGTTTCATAAATGATCAAATTGACTCAGGAGTTGGAATATTCACTATATGATTTTTTCAAAAGGTGGTATGGCGTCATGGACGATGCGCGTGGACAGCAGTCACGTGATTCAGTCGAGGAGGACGAAACCTATGACGTAGAGCGGTCGCTACGTGATAGTTTGGAGTACCAGGCTGAGTCAGGACGTTTCCTGAAAGATTTCATATTAAAAGAAAACAATAAAGTAAATTATACTCTCTTTTTCCTGTTCTAACATTTTAATCCTTCTTTCAATAGTCGATTTTCTTGTAGTCTATAATATCTTGTTTTGATCTTTGAACATGATTCTTGTCTTCAGGGTTATGATTAATTTTCTCTTACTTTTCCAATTTTGTCCGTTTAGTTCTGGTCCAACTGCCTGTCTTTCTGGCAAGCGACGCGAGACTATTCCGCTTGTTTCGAAAGTGGTCCCTTCTGTTCTAAAACTGTGATTTTCAAGGCCAAGGTGAAGATTTTCAACATCTTTAGAAAGCTTTGTTAGCTTTATCGTTCTCGAAGTTCAAACTCTAAATTGATGTTTAAATAAAAGTAGGCTAGATTGTGAACTGTGAATGTTTAGGGGATTTTGAGGGATGTAAAATGTGAACTGTGAATGTGTTTGGGGATTTTGGGGAGTGTAAAATATGAACTAGGAATGTGTTGTAGGATTTTTGGGGATATAAAATGTGAACTGTGAATGTGTTGAAGGATTTTGGAGGTATAAATTGTAAACTGTGAATGTGTGATGGGATTTTAGGGGATATAGAATGTGAACAGTGAATATTTTGGGGAATTTTGATTGATATAACAGGTTTGTCATTTTGTATGAAGATATGACGAGCCCAATTTCATTATATTATAGTGGATATACGAAAGATTCTTAGCTCCAGGGAGCGTCTGTGATATCAACATTTCCTCCAACGTCAGAGAAAGTATAAAGAAACAATTGAATCCGCCATACGAAGATCTGTTTGATGACGTAGATGATCATGTGTTGACGTGCCTCAAAGAACCATGGGATAGTCTTTGCCGTGATGAACGAAAAGAATACGAAATGGTGAGGAATTTATGAATTAATCAAAAACTCCATGATAAAGATACATAGTGTGGGAAGTTGGATAGTAAGAACACGGGGGGGGGGGAGGTGAGACAGATATATGATCTAATTGTTAACGCTGTCCAGTATAAACGAAGTTTCATATCTTAGATACCAAAGAGTGAACAGTTGCGTTTCATTACGGTGAAATTGAACGACAACAATTCACGACGAAAAATATCTTTGTTATCGAACGAAGTAAGTTCATTGTAAAACTTGAAACAGAATTTTCAATTTTGCGTTTCACGTGTTTCTAAACTTCCAACGCTCTGTTTTTCTCTCCTCCCTGAATAGTGTTTCGTTAGAATCTTCTGTGAGCCAATTTGTATTTATCCAGGGGGGGTGCACGCTTCTGACAAATGCATGAGTGTTCGCTTGCATAAACCCCCACTCCAAAAATGGTCTACTGTATGTTAGTATTCTTGGGGGTGAACTTGCTTTTATGAAGTCATTCCTATTCGTTCTAGACTTCTAGTTGAAAGACGTTTAGGACCAGTATAAAGAAAAAAATTAGCTTTTAAAATTATAGTTTCATTGAAAGGAGCTTGTAAAATGACAGTGGACTTTGTAAAACAGTTTTGTCGTATCTCTTTGCATTCTCAACTTATTAAAGTTGTGTGATGTCGATTTATGGAGAAAGTGACCTCACGTTGCGTAATGAGTTGCTGCAAATTTATTATTTGAATGAAACACGTATGCAGAAATTCTCATTATGCAAAAGTGACGTCACTTCCTCCACAAATCTTGAGAATGCAGAGTTATGATTAAACTCACCGTCATTTTATGAGTTCTTTTCAATGAAAATATAATTTTAACATCATATTTATCTTTTTATCGTTTTACTTTCCCGAACTGACTTTAGGCTTTATGATGAAATTTCGTTCACCCAACTATCTACCCTCTATCTTTCGACAGTTGGACGATCAAGAAGGAAAAGAAAACTTCGAAAGTGGAAGGTACGGTGTGGAAGATGTTAAAAACTCGTTACCTGTCCCTCCGGACGGAGTGAGCTTTGAAAGTTTGATGAAAGACAGAGAGGAACTTGAGGGATTTCAGAGGTTTTTGGAAAAAAGAGATCCCAAAGGTTGGTGGAACTTGCTTTTTTCTATGCCTGCCATCACAGTATGTTAGAGCACGTGTTAAGAAGGAGTGGATCACGTGACGTCTGTTGTCACGGCGACGCGGGTCATGAATGAGATATAATTAGAAAACAATGTTTGTAGATGTAGATCGTCCTGTTTAGTGTAGTCCTGAGAAGGACTGTTGTTGTTGATGTTAACTGGCTTTAAACATCCTTAGCAGTAGTCTTTTTCCTAGTTATTAAACATTTTTAGCTGTAGTCTTTTTCAGAGTTATTAAACATTTTTAGCTGTAGTCTTTTTCAGAGTTATTAAACATCCTTAGCAGTAGTCTTTTTCAGAGTTATTTACTATTCATATACAACTCTGAATATGACTACCATCGCTAAGTTTGTCAGTCAACTCGAACACCAACAATCCTTCTCAGTATTACACTATACATGACAATCAACCTCTATTAAACATGTAACTGTACTTCAAGGGTCAAACCATCCATTCAAATGGCGTACCTGAGAATGTATTTGTCCCGCTCTTCACCCGTAGAGATTGCACGCAGGCGCATTCTCTACCTCTCCTATTTCTGTACTACGACATATGAAATGTCCAATCTCAGTAGTATTGGCGGGGAAGGGGGAAATACTAGCGGCAAATATCAATATGAAACACTCCTTGCGCATGTTCTGAAACTGTCTCCGTATATCCTACGGACATACTATTGTAACTTAATCGCCCTAACTCTGTCGTCTAAATGATCGTAATAAAGTAAATGGTTTGAACTCGGGAGTATCGTTACATGTTTGTAAATGTAGATCGTCCAGGTTGGTATAGCCCTGAGAAGGACTGTTTTTGTTGTTGTTGACTGACGTTTCGACAACCTTAATGGTAGTCACCTTCACAGTCAAATGCATTTAATAAATTTACACTGTAGCGAATTTTCTAAAAACATAACATTTTTGTAGTTGCACAACATATTGTGCTAGCCTTAGTCGGGCAGCCTCTGTTATATATTGGTTTATTTCCTGTTCTGTTAAACTAAGCGTTAATTCTCGCGCGATCACGTTCAGTGTATTAAAGAAGAGGAACAATTTAATGGTGAAACATTGACTGAATTTCTATAACTTTAACTGAATTTAAAGTGAAAATGGACCAAGCGCTCGCATACCCAAAGCATTTACAAATAGAAACAGTCGAAAATGGCCACGGAAGCATTGTTGTATACGGTGATATAGCAAATGTAAAAGACTTAAGCAGTAATCTTGAAGTTCTAAAGCAAGGAAAACCTAATTTTACCATTTCTTCAGTCAAGAGTAATCACTCGATGGAGTTGATGATAACTTCCCCAGATTACACATTTGAGTCTCAAAAACCTTATCAACTCATGAAGATGGATATTGTTCAAGTCATAGAAAAGTGTGGATTTCAAATGACGAGCATTTGTTATGACCCATCAAGTCAAACGGAAAAGATCATAATGATGAAACCAGCATGGCAGTCACCTCAGCTTAGATAGAAGAGATAACAGAAACTAGAGAGAAACTGAACGTCAATGATTTCTTTATTAATTTTTGATGTCTTTAGAATAAAAAAAATCGCAATTGTCATCAATAAAAATTTACATGTAAAACTTCACTTGCTTTCGTCAATCCATATCGTTCCATACGCGATTGCCTTGAAAATACAGATTTTTTCCTCCTTTTTGAAAAAAATTTTCATCCCCACGAAGCGTGTTTGAATCGTTTTCACCTTTTCACACGTATACACAACCTTTTCACACATACACAACCTTTTCACACATATACACAACCTTTTCACACGTATACACAACCTTTTCACACGTATACACAACCTTTTCACACGTATACACAACCTTTTCACACGTATACACAACCTTTTCACACGTATACACAAAGACGGAGAGAATTTGTTTCTTCCAAGCACAGAACATGCGTAATGTTTGTAATAAGAAATCGTCAAGCTTTGGGAGGATAAAATTGCAATGGTGTGATTTTGCGCTGTATGCTATAAAATCATCTATTTTGTGTCGTAGAATGTTTGATTTGACGCGAGTTTACAAGAGTTGAAATCGTCACCGATAATGTTGATATCATTCCAAGTAAAGAAGCCAGGCACTTCAGATCCGTCATTTGCAAACGCAGTTGATCAACTTTTCGTTTATGATTGGATTGAACTTGATTGTAACGTCACCATCTTTGAAAACCTTCGTTTTCGCCCGTCCGCACGAAAACACAAAATTTGTCATTTCACTTACTAATTTTCTTTGACAAGACATATAGATGTGAATAACAAATTTCGTATAGATTGTGTCATTTGAATAACAAGTGCAGACTTATTCTCGGTTAAACGGGCTCCGCACAACGCGATTTTTCAAGCGAAATGCGTTATGTGACGTTGGTAGCGTTTAAACGTCGTTTTTAATTAATAGTTCGTACGCCTTTCGTACAACAACCGGCCCCTGGTTTCGACAATGACAATGTAGATCGTTTTGTTTCACAATGTCAATCCTAGCAATTACTTTGTATCTTTAAAACTTAATGCATGCACGGCTGTCAATATCAATAACAAAATTTCATTTTAAACCCCGCATTGTCTTTAAATACAATCATCATTGACTTTAATGCAATCGTGTGTAAAATGATGTTAACAAGTGAAGTTTTACATGTAAATTTTTATTGATGACAATTGCAAATTTTTCTATTCTAAGGACATCAAAAATTAAAGAGGAAATAATTGACGTTCAGTTTCTCTCTATAGTTTCTATCATCTCTTCTATCGAATTTCAAAGATTTCAGTAGCTTGTACAGATAAGGGAGCTGGTTTCATCAATATAATCTTTTCTGTTTGACGTGGTTCATCATAACAAATGCTCGTAATCTGAAATCCATACTTTTCTAACACTTGAAGAATATCCATCTTCATATCTTGAAGACAGCTGTATGTTAAACCTGCAACTATGATCAACGACTGAGATTCCTGTCCAGGAATCAAGGAATATAATTCTTCAAGGATGTCAAATTGATTCTGAAGACATATATTAAGGTGGCTCACAATTTCTTTTTCACCATATACAACGACATGCTTGCAAGGACTAGTATTCATTACTTCTATTTGTAAATGTTTTGCAACTGCATTCATTTTGTCCATTTTTACTTTGAATTCAGATAAAAATCAGTCGATATTTCGCCAAGGAATTCTTGCTTTACTTTAACGCACTGAACGTGATCTCGCGATTATTGGGGCGTGCTCCCAAAGAGTGAATTTAAACGTAAGGATCATCAAGGACAAAAGAGTAATGCCTGTTTCGAACGTCGCATTTTACATGAGCCGAATGCATTTAAAACAAAAGATAATGAAGCATTTTATCTCATTTTCTTTTGTTTTTAATGCATTCGGCTCATGTAAAATGCGACGTATGAAACAAGCCTAAACATATAAAAACATTCAACGAAGCATGTGACACAAGCCTTGACATAAGCGCAAGCATAAGGAATAGAAATAAGGCCCGTTTCAAACGTCGTATTTCACACGAGCCGAATACATTTAAAACAAAAGATAATGAGGAATTTTATCTCATTTTCTATTGTTCTAAATGCATTCGGCGCATGTGAAATACGACGTTTGAAACGGGCCTAAGCATTATCTAAAAGAAATACGAAAGAACATTTAAATAAAAAAAACTCGATTTCTTTGTCTTTGTAATCCTCTTGAGCAAAAATAACAAAAGTTTTGTTGTTTATGCTTATGTACACGTGTTGACCAGGAATAACGCCTTGTTTGCAACACAGGAAGTAACCAGCATATTTAAACCAGCTTATATAGAGAACATACAGCAGAGCCACTCTATTAATTTTTTTGTGCCATGCATATCTCATTGCGCATGTGATTACCATAGTGGCAGCCAGCAATTGCAAATTCTGACCAATAAGAATGATGAAACGGCTTACGGCAGGCAGTAATCTTATTAAATATTCAGCGGCCAGTTGCACAGCGAAGTGGCCTAACTGTAGCCATATTGCCTATACTGTGTTTAATTAGTGCGAGAAAAAAGTCATTTCTAATTTGAGAAGTGACATTATGAACTGATCACATGTGCTTGAGCTTCTCCTTAAAATTATGAAGGAGTATAAGATAAAAGAAAACAAACCTACGATAATGTTGAAATCATTCCAAGTAAATAAGCCAGGCACTTTAGATCCGTCATTTTCATATGCAGTTGATCGACTTATCAATTGTCAATAGACTCAACTCAATTGTAATATCAACGTTTTTGAAAACCTTCGTTTTCGTCCCTTCTCACGAAAAACACAAAACCGGCGTTTTCAAAAATCTTCACTCTGAAGAGCGTATTCGACGAAAACCACCGTTTTTCGGGTACCGTAAACGCCGTTTACGTGTGGGCAGATGGCCGAAGCGCAGGAAAAAACTTCCATTTTTAAAAATATCCGGATACGTATGAACCTTAATTAAGAAAATCACAGCGTTATCAATGAGCCTTTAATATTTTCTCACAGAACTGGCTGTCGACGATTTGTCATTTGACAGACTAATTTGTCTTTGACAAGACCTATAGATGCGAATAACAATTTCCGTAGATTTGAATAAGTGCAGAGCAATTTTTGGTTAAACGGGCTTCCTAAAATGCGATTTTCAAGCGTTATGTAACGTTACAGCGTTTAAACTTTAAAATGTCGTTTTTAATAGTTCATACGCCTTTCGTACAACAACCTGCCCCTGGTTTCGACAATGATCAATGTAGATCGTTCTGTTTCACAATGTCAATCCTAGCAATTACTGTGTATCTTTAAAACTTAATGCACGGCTTTCAATATCAATAGCAAAATCTCATTTTAAACCCCGCAATGATTAAATACAATCATCATTGACTTTAATGCAATCGTGTGTGAAATTATGTTAACAAGTGAAGTTTTACATGAAGATTTTTATTGATCACAATTGCGAATTTTTCTAATCTAAGGACATTGAATATTAAAGAAGACGTTCAGTTTCTCTTTATAGTTTCTATCATCTCTTCTATCGTAACATTTCAGTAGCTGATACTAATGTCGTTGATGTATTGGCTGGTTTCATCATTATAATCTTTTCGGTTTGACGTGGGGCATCATAACAAATGCTCGTCATCTGAAATCCATACTTTTCTAACACTTGAACAATATCCATCTTCACGAGTTGAAGAGAGGTGTATGATTCTCCTCCAATTATTTTTAACGCCTGAGATTGCTCTCGAGAAGTCGAAGAATAGGAGTTTTCAGGAATGCCTAATCGAGTATGAAGACGTATTTCAAGGTGGCTCACAATTTCTTTTTCACCATAGACAACAACATGCTTATGAGGAAGATCGACTGTTTCTATTTGTAAATGCTTTGGGATTGTGTACGTTTGGTCCATTTTTACTTTAAATTCGGATAAAAATCAGTCGATGTTTCGCCAACGAATTCTTGCTCCACTTTAATGCACTAAACGTGATCTCGCGACTACTGAAGCTCGCTTCACAAGAGTGAATTTAAACGTAAGCATCAGCTGGGAAAGATTAAACATACAAAGACATTCAACGAAGCATTGACATAAGCATTGACATAAGTGCAAGCACAAGGAAAAGAAATAAGCATTAGCTAAAAGAAAAACGGAAGAAGATTTAAATAAAAAAACTCAATTTCTTTGTCTTTGTAATCCTCGTGAGCAAAAAATGACAAAAATATTGTTGTTTATGCTTATGATACACGTGTGGACCAGGAATAACGCCTTGTTTACAACACAGGAAGTAACCAGTACAGTTAAACCACAGAATAGATATCTTAGCAGAAGGTCCACTCGTGTCGGAACCTTTGATGTTCGTGGCCCCAACTCTCTGATGCAAATTCTAAGGAGACACACCTTCCAGCAAGATATTTCCGCTAAGATCACAATTGTTTTGCTTTGAGGTGAATTATTAGTAAAATAGAATTCTCGTGCAATACTATTCCATATTGATTTTGTGAAAGTATCTTGCCGGAATGTCAGGCATGCGTAGTGGAAGAATAGGCCACGATTTTAGCCAAGTGGCCTTCTGTTAGTTGTCTATGCTGAAGCGTACTGCTTCATTTTGAAGCGTACTGCTTTATTTTGAAGCGTACTGCTTTATTTTGAAGCGTACTGCTTCATTTTGAAGCGTACTGCTTTATTTTGAAGCGTACTGCTTCATTTTCAAGCGTACTGCTTTATTTTGAAGCGTACTGCTTTATTTTGAAGTGTACTGCTTCATTTTCAAGCGTACTGCTTTATTTTGAGGCGTACTGCTTTATTTTGAGGCGTACTGCTTTATTTTGAAGTGTACTGCTTTATTTTGAAGCGTACTGCTTTATTTTGAAGCGTACTGCTTCATTTTAAAGCGCTGCTTTATTTTGAATTGTACTGCTTTATTTTGAAGCGTACTTCTTCATTTTGAAGCGTACTTCTTCATTTTGAAGTGTACTGCTTCATTTTGAAGCTGCTGCTTTTATGAAGCACTGCTTTATTTTGAAGCGCACTGTTTTATTTTGAAGCGTACTGCTTCATTTTGAAGCGCATGCTTTATTTTGAGCTGCACTGCTTCATTTTGCGCACTGCTTTATTTTGAAGCGTACTGCTTCATTTTCAAATACTGCTTTATTTTGAGCGTACTGCTTTATTTTGAAGTGTACTGCTTCATTTTCAAGCGTACTGCTTTATTTTGAGGCGTACTGCTTTATTTTGAGGCGTACTGCTTTATTTTGAAGTGTACTGCTTTATTTTGAAGCGTACTGCTTTATTTTGAAGCGTACTGCTTCATTTTAAAGCGTGCTGCTTTATTTTGAATTGTACTGCTTTATTTTGAAGCGTACTTCTTCATTTTGAAGCGTACTTCTTCATTTTGAAGTGTACTGCTTCATTTTGAAGCGTACTGCTTTATTTGAAGCGTACTGCTTTATTTTGAAGCGTACTGCTTCATTTTGAAGCGTACTGCTTCATTTTGAAGCGTACTGCTTCATTTTGAAGCGTACTGCTTCATTTTGAAGCGTACTGCTTCATTTTGAAGCGTACTGCTTCATTTTGAAGAGAACTGAAGGTATTTTTAAAGTGCCTATGACACGAAAATTTTTATGTTTGCAAAGACCAGAACTTTTGAAATGACAATGGGCATTCTAAAACAGTTTATGCTTACCACTTTTAATTGGTATATTTAACGATACTTTACTTCACAAGGATAGAGTTCTCTTTGTTGTGACGTGGCTAATGGTATAAAATGCTGCTTATTAGTATCAACCAGAAGTTGTTAGGAAAATAAACAATGCGTTGCACTTGGCATTGCACCAAACGCATGGGGTAGTTTTTACACCCACATGTTGCATTTACACCCAAAGAGGGTCATTGTAAACGTTACTATTATGTTGAGGGTAAAATTTAAACTACGGATAGCAAAATACCCAAGATTTTAGAGTAAATATTACCCTTTAGTCAATTACCCATCTGAATGTAGTAAATACTACCCTAAAAAAGATAACTTTTACCCCCTAAAATTTACAGTGAAAATAAATTTGTACTTCACTCAATTTTGCTTTGCTATAAGGTTTTACCGTCGCGTTACAAATGGCTGATTGACTCTTTAGCCTACGGCTCGTATACCCCTTTGGCTGCCTGCTGCACTGACGTATGCATCTCTTTAATCCTCATATACCCTTTGGCTGCCTGCTGCGCTGACGTGTATGCATCTCTTTACTCCTCATATACCCCTTTGGCTGCCTGCTGCGCTGACGTGTATGCATCTCTTTACTCCTCATATACCCCTTTGGCTGCCTGCTGCACTGACGTATGCATCTCTTTACTCATCATATACCCCTTTAGTCGGGCAGCCTCTTTTTATATACTGGTTGTTACCGGTTCTGTTAAACTAGCGTTAATTCTCGAGCGATCACGTTCAGTGTATTAAAGAAGAGGAACAATTTAATGGTGAAACATTGACTGAATTTCTATAATTTTATCTGAATTTAAAGTGAAAATGAACCAAACGCTCGCATTCCCAAAGCATTTACAAATAGAAACAGTCGAAAATGGCCACGGAAGCATTGTTGTATACGGTGATATGGCAATTGTAAAAGACTTAAGCAGTAATCTTGAATTTCTAATGGAAGGAAAACCTAGTTTTACCATTTCTTCAGCTAATAGTAATCACTCGATGCAGTTGACGATAACTTCCTCAGATTACACATGTGAGTCTCAAAAACCTTATCAACTCATGAAGATGGATATTGTTCAAGTCGTAGAAAAGTGTGGATTTCAAATGACGAGCATTTGTTATGACCCATCAAGTCAAACGGAAAAGATTATAATGATGAAACCAGCATGGCACTCATCTCAGCTTAGATAGAAGAGATGATAGAAACTAGAGAGAAACTGAACGTCAGTAATTTCTTTATTAATTTTCGATGTCCTTAGAATAGAAAAATTCGCAATTGTCATCAATAAAAATTGTCATGTAAAACTTCACTTGTTTTCGTCATTCCATATCATTCAATGTTCCATACGCGATTGCTTTGAAAATACGGATATTTTTTCTCCTTTTTGAAAAAAATTTGCATCCCCACGAGGCGTGTTTGAATCGTTTTCACCTGTTCACACGTATACACAAAGACGGAGAAAATTTGTTTCTTCTACGCACACTTCTAAGTATACTTCTACGCACTAAGCATACTTCTAAGTTCACTTGTTATCATCATTCCATATCATTCAATGTTCCATACGCGATTGCTTTGAAAATACGGATATTTTTTCTCCTTTTTGAAAAAAATTTGCATCCCTACGTGGCGTGTTTGAATCGTTTTCACCTGTTCACACGTATACACAAAGACGGAGAGAATTTGTTTTTCCTAAGCACAGAACATGCGTAATGCTTGTAATAAGAGATCGAAGACAAATTGCAATGGTGTGATTTTGCGCTGCATGCTATAAAATCATCTATTTTGTGTCGTAGATTGTTTGATTTGACGCGAGTTTACAAGAGTTGAAATCGCCACCGATAATGTTGATATCATTCAAAGTAAAGAAGCCAAGCACTTCAGATCCGTCATATGCAAACGCAGTCGATCGACTTATCATTTATCATTGGATTGAACTTGATTGTAACGTCACCATCTTTGAAAACCTTCGTTTTCGCCCGTCCGCACGAAAACACAAAATTTGTCATTTGACATACTAATTTTCTTTGACAAGACATATAGATGTGAATAACAAATTTCGTAGATTTGTCATTTGAATAACAAGTGCAGACCAATTCTCGGTCAAACGGGCTTCGCACAACGCGATTTTTCAAGCGAAAAGCGTTATATCACGTTGATAGCGTTTAAATGTCGTTTTTAATTAATAGTTTATAGTTCATAATGAAGCATTTTATCTCATTTTCTTTTGTTTTAAATGCATTCGGCTCATGTAAAATGCGACGTTCGAAACAGGCATTACTCTTTTGTCTTTGATGATGCTTACGTTTAAATTCACTCTTTTGGAGCAGGCCCCAATAATCGCGAGATCACGTTTAGTGCGTTAAAGTAAAGCAAGAATTCATTGGCAAAACATCGACTGAATTTTATCTGAATTCAAAGTAAAAATGGACAAAATGAATGCAGTTGCAAAGCATTTACAAATAGAAGTAATGAATACTAGTCCTCACAAGCGTGTTGTTGTATATGGTGAAAAAGAATTTGTGAGCCACCTTAATATATGTCTTCAGAATCAATTTGACATCCTCGAAGAATTCTATTCCTTGATTCCTGGACAGGAATCTCAGTCGTTGATCATAGTTGCAGGTTTAACATACAGCTGTCTTCAAAACATGAAGATGGATATTGTTCAAGTGTTAGAAAAGTATGGATTTCAGATGACGAGCATTTGTTATGATGCATCACGTCAAATAGAAAAGATTATAATGAAGAAACCAGCTCCCTTATCTGTACAAGCTACTGAAATCTTTGAAATTCGATAGAAGAGATGATAGAAACTATAGAGAGAAACTGAACGTCAATTATTTCCTCTTTAATTTTTGATGTCCTTAGAATAGAAAAATTTGCAATTGTCATCAATAAAAATTTTCATGTAAAACTTCACTTGTTAACATCATTTCGCACACGATTGCATTAAAGTCAATGATGATTGTATTTAAAGACATTGCGGGGCTTAAAATGAGATTTTGATATTGATATTGACAGCCGTGCATTAAGTTTTAAAGATACAAAGTAATTGTTAGGATTGCCATTGTGAAACCGAAAGATCTACATTGATCATTGTCGAAACCAAGGGAAGGTTGTTGTACGAAAGGCGTATGAACTATTAAAAACGACATTTAAAGTTTAAACGCTATAAACGTTACCTAACGCTTGAAAATCGGATTTTACGAAGCCCGTTTAATCGAAAATCGGTCTGCATTTGTTATTCAAATCTACGGAAATTGTTATTCGCGTCTATAGGTCTTGTCAAAGACAAATTAGTCAGTCAAATGACAAATCGTCGACAGCCAATTCTGTGAGAAAATATTAAAGGACTCATTGATAACGCTGTGATTTTTTGCATTAAGGTTCACACGAGTCCGGATATTATTGAAAATGGAGGTTTTTCCTGCATTTCGGCCTTCTGTCCACATGTAAACGGCGTTTACGATACCCGAAAAATGGTATTTTTCGTCGAATACGCTCTTCAGAGTGACGATTTTTGAAAACGCCGGTTTTGTGTTTTCGTGAGAAGGAACGAAAACGAAGGTTTTCAAAAACGTTGACATTACAATCGAGTTGAGTCCATTGATAATTGATATGTCGATCAACTGCGTATGAAAATGACGGATCTAAAGTGCCTGACTTCTTTACTTGGAATGATTTCAACATTATCGTAGGTTTGTTTTCTTTTATCTTATACTCCTTCATAATTTTAAGGAGAAGCTCAAGCACATGTGATCAGTTCATAATGTCACTTCTCAAATTAGAAATGACTTCTTTCTCGCACTAATTAAACACAGTATAGGCAATATAGCTACAGTTGGGCCATTTCACTGTGCAACTGGCTGCTGTATATTTAATACGATTACTGGCTGCCGTTAGCCATTTCATCATTCTTATTGGTCAGAAATTGCAATTGACTCGCTGCCACTATGGTAATCACATGCGCAATGAGATATGCATGGCACAAAAAAAATGGAGTGGCTCTGCTGTGTGTTCTCTATATATGCTGTTTTAAATATGCTGGTTACTTCCTGTGTTGCAAACAAGGCGTTATTCCTGGTCAACACGTGTACATAAGCATAAACAACAAAACTTTTGTCATTTTTTGCTCAAGAGGATTACAAAGACAAAGAAATCGAGTTTTTTTATTTAAATCTTCTTTCGTATTTCTTTCAGCTAATGCTTAGGCCCGTTTCAAACGTCACATTTTACATGAACCGAATGGATTTAGAACAATAGAAAATGAGATAAAATTCCTCATTATCTTTTGTTTTAATTGCATTTGACTCATGTGAAATACGACGTTTGAAACAGGCCTTATTTCTTCCCTTATACAAGGCTTGTGTCACATGCTTCGTTGAATGTCTTTGTATGTTTAGGCTTGTTTCATACGATTACCATGGTGGCATCCAGTCAATTGCAATTTCTGACCAATAAGAACGATGAAATGGCTTACGGCAGCCAGTAATCTTATTGAATCTACAGCAGCCAGTTGTTGAGTGAAATGGCCTAACTGTAGCTATATTGCCTATACTGTGTTTAATTAGTGTGAGAAAAAAGTCATTTCTAATTTGAGAAGTCCCATTATGAACTGATCACATGTGCTTGAGCTTCTCCTTAAAATTATGAAGGAGTATAAGATAAAAGAAAACAAACCTACGATAATGTTTATATCATTCAAAGTAAAGAAGCCAGGCACTTTAGATCCGTCATTTTCATATGCAGTTGATCGACTTATCAATTATCAATGGACTGAACTCGATTGTAATGTCAACGTTTTTGAAAACCTTCGTTTTCGTTCCTTCTCACGAAAACACAAAACCGGCGTTTTCAAAAATCTTCCCTCTGAAGAGCGTATTCGACGAAAACCACCATTTTTCGGGTATCGTAAACGCCGTTTACGTGTGAACAGAAGGCCGAAATGCAGGAAAAAACCTCCGTTTTCAATAATATCCGGACTCGTGTGAACCTTAATGCAAAAAATCACAGCGTTATCAATGAGTCCTTTAATATTTTCTCGCAGAAGTGGCTGTCGACGATTTGTCATTTGACTGACTAATTTGTCTTCGACAAACCTATAGACGCAAATAACAATTTCCGTAGATTTGAATAACAAATGCAGACCGATTTTTGGTTGAAGGGGCTTCGTAAAATGCGATTTTCAAGCGTTATGTAACGTTTATAGCGTTTAAACTTAATGCACGGCTGTCAATATCAATAAAAAAATCTCATTTTAAGCCCCGCAATGATTAAATACAATCATCATCGACTTTAATGCAATCGTGTGTGAAATAATGTTAACAAGTGAAGTTTTACTTGAAGATTTTTATTGATCACAATTGCAAATTTTTCTATTCTAAGGACATCGAAAATTAAAGAAGACGTTCAGTTTCTCTTTATAGTTTCTATCATCTCTTCTATCGTAACATTTCAGTAGGCAGTAGCTGATACTAATGTCGGTGATGTATTGGCTGGTTTCATCAATATAATCTTTTCTGTTTGACGTGGTGCATCGTAGCAAATGCTCGTCATCTGAAATCCATACTTTTCTAAGACTTGAACAATATCCATCTTCACGAGTTGAAGAGAGGTGTATGATTCTCCTCCAATTATTTTTAACGCCTGAGATTGCTCTCGAGAAGTCGAAGAATAGGAGTTTTCAGGAATGCCTAATCGAGTATGAAGACGTATTTCAAGGTGGCTCACAATTTCTTTTTCACCATAGACAACAACATGCTTATGAGGAAGATCGACTGTTTCTATTTGTAAATGCTTTGGGATTGTGTACGTTTGGTCCATTTTTACTTTAAATTCGGATAAAAATCAGTCGATGTTTCGCCAACGAATTCTTGCTTCACTTTAACGCACTAAACGTGATCTCGCGACTATTGAGGCCTGCTCCAAAAGAGTGAATTTAAACGTTAGCACAGCTAGGAAAGATTACACATACAAAGACATTCAACGAAGCATTGACATAAGCGCAAGCATAAGAAAAAGAAATAAGCGTTAACTAAAAGAAAAACGAAAGAAGATTTAAATAAAAAAAACTCGATTTCTTTGTCTTTGTAATCCTCTTGAGCAAAAAATGACAAAAGTTTTGTTGTTTATGCTTATGTACACGTGTTGACCAGGAAGAACGCCTTGTTTACAACACAGGAAGTAACCAGTATAGTTAAACCACAGAATAGATATCTTAGCAGAAGATCCACTCGTGTCCGGAGCCTCTGATGTTCATGGCCCCAACTCTCTGAAGTAAATTCTAAGGAGACACACCTTCCAGCAAGATACTTCCGCTAAGATCACAATAGTTTTGCTTTGAGGTGAATTATTTGTAAAATAGAATTCTCGTGCAATACTATTCCATATTGATTTTGTGAAAGTATCTTGCTGGGAAGTCACGCATGCGTAGTGAAAAAATACTCCACGATTTTAGCCGAGTTGGCCTTCTGTTAGATGTCTATTCTGTGGTTAAACTGAGAGCGGTTTAAGTCATAAAAAAGTCATTTCTAATTTGAGAAGTCATGCAATAGGTGATAGCTATGAGAGATGATTAAGGAATGCATTGGGAAGATTTTGAAGCGTACTGAAGGTATTTTTAAAGTGCCTATGACGCGAAAATTTTTATGTTTGCAATGACCAGAACTTTTAAAATGGCAGTGTACTTTCTAAAACATTTTATGCAGATCACTTTTAATTCTTGAGATATTGAGGTTTATGCTATGTCCGATTTATCCAATTTAAGACGTCACATTGCATAATGAGAGTTAGGAGTATCAGGTATATTTAACGATACTTTACTTCACAAGGACAGAGTTCCGTTTGTTGTGACGTGTTAATGGTATAAGATATAAAGTTGCCAGGAAACTGAAGAGTATTTGAAGCATTGTGGGAACTCATTACGCAATATGACGTCACAAGTTAGATAAAATGGAAAAAAAACAAAAACTTCAATATCTCGAGGTGGAAAAGAGATATGCATGAACTGTTTCAGAAAGTACACTGTCATTTCAAAAGTTCTGGTCATTGCAAACACAAAAATTTTCGTGTCATAGGCACTTTAATCTGGTCCACCAACAGCAGCACAATCAGTAAAACTCAATATCCCAAAAAAGACAAAATTGTTCGTCGATCAGTCGTTTCGTAAACGTGAAAGCTGTGTTAATATCATTGAACTAAAATTTATGGAACTCTACCTGTAATACAAAACCCTAATAATTTTTTGAAGCCGTGATTTCACCTCAGACACGCGTGTGTAGTCCAATCAATTATTACTCCGCGAGAGAATCTCGAAACACTAAACACGCGTGTCTGGGGTAAAATCTCGCGTGTCTGGGTGTAAAATCTCACGTGTCTAAGGTAAGAGTTGGCTTCAATTATTTGCTTCAGGTGGCGTTCCATGTATTGTAGTTAAATGGTTAATATGCATCAGATATTCCAACGAGATATCTGTTTACATCGTTTTTCGGGTGGGCAGAGCCTATCAAAGTGCATAGGAGAAAAGCCTTACCCTGTATCTAGTGGTGCTGAGTCTATTAAAGTGTCTGCGCATGTGTAAATCCTTGCTCCCTCGTTCAAACTCAAAATAAAACTACACAACAATGTCCACTGATCTTAAAGAGCAGCCTACCTTCGTCAAAGACAGTTTTCTACATTCGAATGCTTTTGCTAACTGTTCAACACCTGCTGGGTATCAACATATCAAATTAAACTAGAAAAAGAGCTCTATCATAAAATGAAATCAGATAATGGCTTCAGCAAAATTTGTTAGATGTTGCAATTTCCCATTCTAGGTAATTATCGACTTACACGGTGGCAAAAAATTTAAAGCTATCTATTCCACTGAGACATTTAAGTTTTACCATACAAGTAGTAAGGATGTAGCTTGTTGTAATAAACATAAAACTTTTATAGATATCTCGTTAGAACATGAGAAATATTACCACGAACTTTCGTCCCGAAAATATTAGGTAGACTGCCCCCTTAATATCACCTTTCACTGTTTGGAGGGCTTATCTACGACCTTAGCAAATCGTGTATCCCTGTACCCTTTCTTATCCTAGTCATTTAGTACGTGTGTTTGAGACATTTACGCGCAGCCTAAATATTTTAACATAGTCAAGTTGAAATGTGACGCCATCTTGTGGAGTTATTGCTCCAGCTCCAATGTTCCCAGGACCTCCCTTCCATATATGGTGTTTTCATATGACGTCATAGCGGCCATGTTGGAGGGTCACATCAAAGTACCGATGCTCGACAGAGCAAGAAATTAACAAAAATTCCTTTCACTTTATGGGATTTTCCTCCAACATGGCGACTGATGCAAACACCCTATAATGCTAATCTCTCTTTCTTGTCTGTGAACCACAACATCTGAATGAATCTAAATCAACTAGTCTTTTTAACTTTTTATTTTCGTAAGGTAAGATGGATTTAATGGCGTGGACGGACATGGAAACTTTTCAACGAATGCCGAGAACTGTCCAAGAGAAACGAAACAAAAAAGCAAAGGAAATAGGACACGCTTATCTTAGTTCAAGATACTTCTTTGGTCCAGACAGTCCAGCTACAAAGCAAGCTCAGAGCGTGGTAATTACAATGATTTAGAATCCAGTCTTCTAGATGTCTAACTAACCGTGTCAAGGTGGTGAAGCAAGGACGCCATCTTGAAAGATGGCAAAAAGCAAAACTCAAAACGAAAAATAAGTTAGAATAAAGTTTCAAAAACCCATCATATCAAACATTTAAAAAAATTAAACCTAGACTATCAACTTTGCGACTCTATATCAACTCAGGAAAAGCAGATATTAGTCGTAAATATCGTCAGTTTTGCCACCTTTCCAAATGGCGGCTTGTCTCAGTCATTACTATACAATTTCGGCGGAGTCAGATATCTAGTAGATTGGGTTCTAGATCAGTGGGTAATTAACCCCTGGATTCAGTTAAATTTTGTTAGTTTAAACACATTGCAAAAATGTGATTGGTTCCCATGTTGTATATGAACATCAAAGTTCAATGTACTATAAAGAATTATATTATAACCAGAAGAATTTGAGCAATTTCATTGGTCGAGAGCTGTGATGTATAAGAGGATAGACGAACGGAATTGACGTCACAGAAAATTTCATTTTTTAAAAAACAAACAAATGACGGATATATTTGAAAATTTATCGCAATACCTCTTTGAATCCTCCAATACCTTCTTTTGACTCTGAAGATGACTACCGCTAAGGTTGTCGAAACGTCAGTCAACAACAACAAGAACAGTCCTTCTCAAGGACTATACCAACCTGGACGATCTACATCTACAAACATGTAACAATACTGCCGGGTTCAAACCATTTACTTTAAAGTACTATAATGTACAACAAAGTACTATAAAGTACAATAAAGTGCAATATCTTGAATTTATTTTATAGATATTATCAATGAACGGTGCTCATCGAATCAAAGAACGTCCATCATCGTCCGTCATTGTAGAATGTCAGAAATACGTACGATGTCGTATAGAACGACTGTGGTTAGTGATGTATAAGAAAAGCAATGAGTACAAAGAAAGACAGAATCCTAAACCAAAAATATCTGATGTTGTTGAAGATATGATGCTTAGGCGAAGATTGCAGAAAAGTGAAGCTACATGGAGGGTATGTATGTGGGTTTATGTTATGATTGGGATAGAAGAAAGGGTGACTGAAGGTCAAGGGGGTGGTTTTACGCACGGGTTGAGGGGAGAGGGGAGCTACTTGGGGACTTTGTGTTAGTTTTCGTTAGGACTTGGGGCGGAAGTGAAGCTATCTGGAGTGTGAGTGGGGAAGGGTTTCTATATGGTTTGATTGAGAAAATCTTGCCAGCAAAAAAAGTGAGTGATTGCCCGTAGTTCATAAGGAAGAAGATTGCCCGTAGTTCATAAGAAAGAGGATTGCCCGTAGTTCACGAGGAAGAAGATTGCCCGTAGTTCATAAGGAAGAAGATTGCCCGTAGTTCATAAGGAAGAAGATTGCCCGTAGTTCAAGAGGAAGAAGATTGCCCGTAGTTCATAAGGAAGAAGATTGCCCGTAGTTCAAGAGGAAGAAGATTGCCCGTAGTTCATAAGGAAGAAGATTGCCCGTAGTTCACGAGGAAGAAGATTGCCCGTAGTTCATAAGGAAGAAGATTGCCCGTAGTTCATAAGGAAGAAGATTGCCCGTAGTTCATAAGGAAGAAGATTGCCCGTAGTTCATAAGGAAGAAGATTGCCCGTAGTTCAAGAGGAAGAAGATTGCCCGTAGTTCATAAGAAAGAGGATTGCCCGTAGTTCATAAGGAAGAAGATTGCCCGTAGTTCATAAGAAAGAGGATTGCCCGTAGTTCAAGAGGAAGAAGATTGCCCGTTGCTCATAAGAAAGAAGATTGCCCGTAGTTCACAAGGAAGAAGATTGCCCGTTGCTCATAAGGACGAAGATTGCCCGTAGCTCATAAGGGAGAAGATTGCCTGTAGCTCAAGTGGAAGAAGATTGCCCGTAGTTCAAGAGGAAGAAGATTACCCGTAGTTCAAAATGGAGAAGGTTTCTCGTAATTCTAATTCGAAAGTTGACAACTATGGACATTTTAAAGGAAGGTTTACATGGAAATAAGATATTTTAAGACGTGAACGAGGCAAACAACGGTGAAGACAAAGGTTCACAAGAACGTATTCTAGAATATGCAAAACTAAAGCAAGCTTTGATACTCTATTAAACGAGGAAGAACGTTTTCAACAATAGAAGTGTGTTGCTGTTTTTGCAGCTTACTTAACATGATCTTTATTGTGCCTTACAGATTCTCAACAGTCGTTGGGTCTCCTCATCACGTGATATAGTCGCATTACGTCAGACGTTGAACAATCCAGAGTTATGTATAGCGTTCAGGAAGTTTGTGGCGTTAAAAGGGGAGACTTACGAGAATGATATTTTATTTTGGATCGAGATACAGAAATATAAAGTGAGTAAATCTATAATCCAACGGCTTTTAACACTCCATAAATTTATTGATCCAACTGTGAACTATGATGAAATTTGAAAACACAGTGTTCCTAGTTTCTTTCATATCTTAATATCATAGATAATAACATCACGTTGTTGTGATGTACTCAGGTATAGTAACAAGATAATCATTGTCTTCAATGCTCTACCAACTAAGCTACAACTGCAGCTAAAGACGATGACAATTTAAAATGTTCTCTAGGATTTGTGTCATCGTCACGCATCTGAAGATTGCGTCAAAAAAAAAGTTCAAGCAATCACAGACTGCTTCATTACGTCATCCATTCCACCAGAGTTGCAGGTTGACGTACCCATTGAAATGGCAGAAAAATTAATGGAGAGGATCACGTGTAGAAACCCAAATATCGGGCCTTATTTATTCAGGGAAGTTCAGGTAAATACATTGAACTAAAATACATGGAACGCTACCTGAAGCAAAAAATTGAAGCCAAATCTTACACCCAGACACGCGTGTTTAGTGTTTCGAGAGTCTCTCGTGGAGTGATAATTGATTGAATTACACACGCGTGTCTGGGTGTAAGATTTGGCTTCAAAATATTATCAGGCGTTTTTATTACAGGTAGCGTTCCATGTACTTTATTTAGTTCAATGAGTAGTAAAACAATTTTCTTATAAACAACATAGGGTTTTGTATTACAAGTAGCGTTCGTGTATTTTAGTTCAATGTGTAAAGAGAAATATCTTCTAGTATGAGTCGACTAAATGGTTTCTTGACAAAGAAGTGTAAGAGTAAGAGTAAGATTTTTCTTTTTCAGATTACCGTTTTTCGCGTTCTCTTCAATATGTGGAAGGAATACATTAGTTTTCGTAATTCTATGGACGGCGACAACTTACTGGAAATTTTAGAAGAACGACTGCAACGTCATCGGGTGGAGACGAAGGCAAAGAGAGATGCGCAGGAACGAAAGAAAATAGCAAAAATGGAAGCGGACAAGAAGAAAAAAGAAAAAGAAGAAAAAGAAAAACGAGAATTGAGATCAATGGATCAACTGGTGAAGTATGCATGTCTATATCCCTTTACATCTCAGCATTTCCTAATGGGTCACAATGTGTCCTGATGTATCCTAGTGTGTCTCAGTACATTCCAATGTATTCGTGTATGTCCTATTATAACCCTGTATGTCTCGGTCTAACCTATCAATTTTTGCCGAAAAGCTTGAAAATGAACGAAAATTTTTCTTTTTTCATCGATGTAAAATTGTTTTAACGACATTTTTTCGAGTGGACAGACAAGGATGCGACAAAACGCAGACGTTTAAAAAACAAAGTTTCCAAGTTGCTATAAAGCTTGAAATAGTTCTTAAATCTTTCGTTTCATTGATTTCAAAAACTAACCACATGGAATGTATTAAATTTGATAACACAGCCAGACCAAAGACATAAAATAAGAGACCATTGCATCGACATTATTAATCCTGTCTTTAGTTTAATGGCTGACAATAATTCAACACAATGGGAAGGCGACGAAAACGATGTCTTGATATGGAAGTATTCGCAACACATTACGTCAGTTATGGTAGAACTGACCAATGAAAGGAGCGTTGCCACAAAATCAACCAATCAGATTGCGCGCAGACTAATAAGCGAAAAACCGACATTGAAACAATCGAATGCAAGTGCATCGTATACTTCACTTGCCAGGACAACGAACCATTCAGAACGAAACGTGAAAAGACAAGAAAATATCTCGAACGATGATACGAGGCTACCTCAAGGAAGAAAAAGTAAACTTTCAAAGAACAGAGACAAAGAAAAATCAAAACAAATATTCACCAATAACGAGTTGCTGTTGCTGCCTAATGTACCTACGGAAAATGGTGTATCCAGGAGATTAGACCCTGGGAATAAAGGACGTCAAAGTTCGAAAAAAGACGACACGGATTCCGTTGAAAACATGAGGTTTAAAGTTCAAGAAACAAGAGAGATGTCACGTGATGGGGAACTGAGAACTAAACTGCTGCAGAAAAAACTCAACAACAACAAACGACTTGGGTCACCTGTACCACTGACGTCACAGTTGCTAGAGGATTTTACAAATTCACCACAAGGTAAAAAGGTATTCATAGAAAATGGTAGCTAAGGAAAGGGTTCTTACATACATGAAACTATTGCAAAACTATACAGCTGTCCTATTATGTTTGAGTTAGGTCTGTTTAAAATGTCTTATGTTTTCTTGGGATATTAAGGGAATCAATGATGGATAAGAAATTATCAATGAGGGATAATAAGGGATCAACAAGGAATAATAAGGGATAATGAGGGATAATAAGGGATCAATGGGGGTAATGAGGGATAAACAAGGGATATTAAGGGATAAATGAGGGTTAATTGGTCACATGAAAAGTTTAATTTGATGTTTGAAACAGGTCTAACTCTTACCATATTTCATTATAGGTTCACCTCTAGATAGAACTGTATCATTGGTGGAAATTAACGGACCACAAGACATCGCTTTAACTAAACTGGATGATGGCAAGGTTAAAGTAATGCCAAAAATTATAACAAAGCAAACCACATTTAAGCAGTTTAGAAAGAGAGCTTTAAAACCTGAAGTTCTCAAAACAGATGTCTCCATTCCCGATGTCATAGTCAATTGAGATTTTAAAATATGTGTGAAACCTCTTCCACAGCCCAAAATATTCAAATTTCTTTTTGGGGATGACTTTAGAATTGTGATATCAACATATTTATACCTTCAAAACTTCTTCATAAACTATGAACAAGACTAGATCTTTCTTTAGACAAAATTTGGCCCTTTATATAAAAAGCATATTCTGTTTTTCCAACAAATCTTTATTACATCACACTTATAGAAATTCATCAATAAACATTGAGTAGTTCTCAAGAGAAATATTTAGAAACATCAACAACACATCCCATCATCATACAGTTTGAACTGAAATCTAGAAAAATGTAACAAAAAACTTTTGCATTAACCAAACACCGGTGATGTAAAAACTAAAATTTCCTTAGGGAAGACTCATAGTGAAGTAGATCACAGTACAGCACGTCATGATTTCATCATATGACATCAACGTTTAAAACTCATGAATGAGGGGACACAAGGGGGCACATATGTTGGTGTGGGGATGGGGTGTTGGCCCCTTTCTTTTCTAAAATTGAAAAGTTCCTACCGATACTGTAAGATGACAAAAAAGTCAACAAGTCTCTTTCTACAGAGTGAGTCCTTATGTAAAAGTTTTAAATATTTCTGATGTTTCTCAAATATGCCAATGAACTGTTCATTGTTTGGTATTACACCTTCATCAAAGTTCATTTACTACAGACCAATGATCATAAGAGTAAAGATTGTGCAAGAATATTTTATGTATTAATTCATACAAACCTATTAAATAATGCGACAGAATTCATTCCTGTTCAATCTCCAATGCAGCCTTTTCTGGGTTAAAGTTGCTATAATATCGAGCGTATTTCTTTCTCAAAGGGTCTGCATAACCAAACTTCCACATGAATCCGGCAGCTATACCCAACACAGTACCAACAATAAGATCATTCCTAATTCTGGTCTGAACAAATCCTCGTAACTGTGGTGCCATGAATAGACCTTGTCAAAATCTGAAATACCGAATGTTTAAATTGTTTCATAAAGTTTGAATGCCAGCAGAAGTAAAATTATTTCTATTTCCGTTCGCTCAACTCGTCAAAAAATTTAATTACAACTTCAAAGGCAAAAGTTAACGCGACATATAATACAAATTATCAGCATTTATGACGTAGACCATGAACTAAATTGGAAAATCAAACATTCATTAATGTGTTATAGAGCTGCAAAAGAAAAAAATTAATAAAATTACCTGAAGAAATTAACGATTTCTGTAATGAAAAATATTTTATTAATTGTTGGTGGCTTTCATTTGCATGGGGAAAGAGCGCATACTCTAACGCCGCTGGTCAGTAAATATCAAAGTAGTGGGCTCATATTTAGAAAATGGACGAAAGACATCAAAAAGCAAAATATCTACATTTATGAGTTTTTGCCCAGTTATTTTGTGATGTTGGATGAATTTCCTGATCTATCCTTGGGTTAAAAGCTTTTGATGTAAAATATCTCCTGAATTCCTACAATTCTAGTATTGATTGCTATACCAAGTGTATTCGTCTTTTACTACTAAAAAATTTTATTTGTGCTTTTGTGAATGAGTATACCTTATTAAGCAAAAACTATCACATTTTGAAGCATTATGTGTACAAAAACTCTAGAACTATTGGGGTGGATGACCACCGTCATGTCAGTTTGAGGGATGGAAGCAAGTGAAAGTCAATCAGGCTTCCATCTATGTATAATATTATCATAAACCGGAACGATGTTAATTTTATATCCTTACTTTTATCTATTTTTATGGGAAATGTCTAATAATACTTTACTGCATGCGAACTGAGCCAGTCAATGGAAAAATTAGGGATGGATAAGTCTAAAAAGAAAGGAATTACTTGGGGCGAAGCGGCGAAAATTGTAAATAACAACATCTTATATCTACGTTGAATTTCCAGGAGTTGATGTACATAAACTTGAATTCTTTGCTTTTAAGGTTCTGGAGAATGCAAAGAAACCTTTGAATCATAAGGAGATACTCAATGCAATCCTTGATCAAAAGCTTAAAGAGGTGTCTTTAAAGTAAGTCAGTTTGAAGAGCAATTCATATAAATTATGAATAGAAAATGACATGGATGGCTTGATGCAACCGACTGACATCCTACTATGATGTAGATTTTCGCAAGCTCTGGCCTGCCTTAATGCAATGCTTCATGCGAACTCGAGGACACCAGCTTCTCTTTTTTCCAAAGTAACGGGTAAAACCAATGGAAGAGGAACTTGTTATCAACTAAATGTAAGTCACATGATATAGTGCTATTAACCATTTAACTAAAATACATGGAATGCGACTAAAATACACGAAAGATTACACCCAGACAAGCATGTGGTGTGTTTCGAGATTACCTCGCGGACGGAGTGAAAATTGATTGAGCTACACACATGTATCTAGGTGTAATCTTACATGGCTGGGTGTGAGATTTGGCTTCAAAAAAGTATCAGGCTTTTCTATTACAGTTAGCATTCCATGTGTTTTAGTTCAATGCTGTTAACTGACCTGCATATGTAAGCTCATTAACTCTACCAAATTTCTAGAAAAAGCACCAAGATAGTGTTGAATCTTCAGAATCCGAGACTGATTCCCCAGGTGCGTTGCACAAATCATTTCATCACCTGCTAATGCTTCAAACTCACTCAAGAACTATTGATAATTGAGTTTTGAATGTTTTATTTAGATTCAAGCTCCAACGAGGGTGATATTAAAGTCGAAGAAAAGGAAGAAAGTCCTTCCCAAGTTTCATCAGAAAGCTCGTCCCAAAACAGTAACATTTCACCATCAGGATCATTGCCACCAATTAGCAGTAATGTTGTTTCTTCAGATTACTTTTTTAAACATTTTAATTCAGAGTTTTCTTAAGGTTACCATGAGCATGTGTGACGGTTACCATGAGCATGAGCTTGTGTAATGGTTAGCATGAGCATGTGTAATGGTTAGCATGAGCATGTGTAATGGTTAGCATGAGCATGTGTAATGGTTAGCATGAGCATGTGTAATGGTTAGCATGAGCATGTGTAATGGTTAGCATGAGCATGTGTATTGGTTAGCATGAGCATGTGTAATGGTTACCATGAGCATGTGTAATGGTTACCACGAGCATGTGTGACGGTTACCATGAGCATGAGCATGTGTAATGGTTAGCATGAGCATGTGTAATGGTTACCATGAGCATGTGTAATGGTTACCATGAGCATGTGTAATGGTTAGCATGAGCATGTGTAATGGTTACCATGAGCATGTGTAATGGTTACCATGAGCATGTGTAATGGTTACCATGAGCATGTGCAATGGTTACCATGAGCATAATTAATGATAGTTGGCATGAGTAGCAGTGAACCATGAGCATGTAATGGTTACCATGGTATGTGTACGTAATGTAATAGTTACCACAGCATGTAATGGTTAGCGCAGAGCGTAGTGCAAAGGCATGTAATAGGTTGCATATGAGCGTAATGGTTAGCGTAATGTGTAGTTAGCATGAGCGTGTAATGGTTATGAGGCGTAATGAATGGTTAGCATGAGCATGTAATGGATTAGCATGAGCATGTGTAATGGTTATGAGCATTAATGTAATGGCCAGCAGGCATAATGTAATGAATTACCATGAGCGTAATAATAACATAATAGTGCACATGAGCATGTGTTTAATGGTTAACATGAAACGCATATTAATGGTTAGCAACATGTGTAATGGTTAGCATGAACATGTGTAATGGCTAGCATGAAATGTAAACAGACGGTGAGCGGATGGACAGACTGACGAACGCCAAGCATGTGTAATGGTTACTTATGAGCATATGTGGCAATTACTACCATACATGTGTAATTTACTATGAGCATGTGCAATTTACCAAAGCATGTGTAACCAGTTACCTGCAAACATGTGGCGTTACTATGAGACATGGCAGCAGTTACTATGAGCATGTGCTTGACAGTTACCATGAGCATGTAATGAAAATGGTTACTATGAGCATGTATAATAGATG